>NC_137341.1:28436797-28569297 GCF_965287045.1 Carcharhinus amblyrhynchos | reverse complement strand
CACTAAACAAATGGTAAGGGAAAAGGTTGTTTTTCATTTCTCCTTTCAAAGCATACGTCTTCTGGATCCATAGCATTGGAGTGGCCTATTATTGGTCTACACTCAGAGACCTTGCATTTTCCTCTATTGCCCCATCCTGCAACTTACTGAAAGCATGCTGTCAGTGAGACAGCAGGCCCAAATCCTATTCCAGACTTTGGAAGCATGGACATGCTTCATCAGTTCACTTTGGTTATGACACGGAGCTCCAATTTTGGGGATTGGGTGGTCGGGGGTGGGGGGACTCTTGGGTTTCCAGCTTGCAGTGAGTGTCCTACTTTGGGCCCAAACCAGTTTCCCCCTGTTTTTTAAGTTTACTTATTAGTGTCATAAGTCAGCTTACATTAACTGCAATGAAATTACTGTGACAATCTCCTAGTTGCCACATTCCAGCACCTGTACACAAAGGGAGAATTTAGCATGACCAGTGCACCTAGCCAGCATGTCTTTCAGACTGTGGGAGGACACTGGAGCACCCAGAGGAAACACATGCAGACACGGGGAGAACATGCAGACTCTGCACAGACAGTGACCCAAACTGGGAATCAAACCCAGGCCCCTGGCGCTGTGAGGCAGCAATGCCACCATGCCGCCAGCTCTGATTCACTAAAGATATCTGACAGGAATATTTGACTCTTGGTTTGCAAGGGGAAGCGATAATATAGTCGGATTATCGCTGGGCTATTAGAAAGTCAACTAATGTTCTGGGAACCTGGGTTCGAATCCCACTACAGCAGATGGTGGAAATTGAATTCAATACAAAATATCTGGAATTAAGAATCTGCTGATAACCATGAAACAATTGCCGATTGTCAGAAAGATCCATTTGATTCATTAATGCCCTTTAGTGAAGGAAATCTGCCATTCTTACCTGGTTAGGCCTATATGTGACTCCAGAGCCATAGCAATGTTGGTGACTCTTAACTGCCCTCTGGATAAGGACAACTAGGGATGGGCAATAAATGCTGGCCAGCCAGCGATACCTATGTCCCACGAATGAATAAAAAAATTAACATTTCCCAAATGTTGGATGATTTGGAAGGTTCCCTCAGGAATTCAAATCTTGGCATAGGTACAGAAACTCTCTGAGGCTTAAAGGATATATGTTCAACTGCCTAAATAGCAAGAGAGAATAACTTACATGATAGTTGAGTGAAAAGGATGCAGAGCATGTCGCAGCATTTAACTTCCAAAGAGTTAAATGCTTTTTGAGATATATTCTTCATGTATAGACTGACAGTTAATGCATCACAGGTAGACATGATGGGACCAAGGTCAGGGGTCACCAAAATGAGACATCTCTGTAAGTCACATAAAATCAGATTGTGCAATGAGATTTGTTGAAAACGTCTTGAAATAGTGTCTTACTGTTTACTAGATCACTCACTATAAACCATCTTGCTGCTTTTAAACCTTATTTATAACTTAAAGTTCAGAGCTGTAAGTGAAAGCCAACCAAATTTTATTTGTTAAGTAATTAGGCAACTTGTTAATTGCTCTTATTTGTAAGTGAAAGAGCATTTGTAACCCTTTTTAACAAAGCCTGTATTTCAAAGTTGCAGAATAATCAAATAAACTGGGAGGTGGGAGGTTCTTGTGTGGAGACAGAGGCCTGGAGTTTAACCTTGATAGAGAAGGTTATTCAACATGGCACCAGAGGCCTAAATCCAAAAGAGCCGCAGACCAAATCAGGCACCCGCCATTTTTGCTGGGGTAGAAGTAGTGGTTGGGGGGCGGGGGGGTGGGGGAGCGGTGTTGAAAGGTGGGTTGTTGTTTGGGCAGTACAGTAGCACAGTGGTTAGCACTGCTGCCTCACAGCACCAGGGACCCGGGTTCGATTCCTGGCTTGGGCCACAGTCTGTGTGAAGTTTGCACATGCTCCCTGTGTCTGTGTGGGTCCTCCGGGTGCTCCGGTTTCTTTCCACATTCTGAAAGATGTGCTGGTTAGGTGCACTGACCCGAACAGGTGCCAGAATTGGCGACTAGAGGAATTTCACAGTAACTTCATTGCAGTGTTAATGTAAGCCTTGTAACTAATAAATAAACTTTACATCTATGGTTCACAGGGTCAGCTGTACATTTTAAAGTGTAGCTGCCTTCAGTCATATCCAATTTTCGGCAGTAGGATGTCCAAAATATTACTCGTACACTTTCGACCCATCGGGAGAAAGTCCAAAGAGTTCCTTGAAAGAGGTAGGTTAGCCTTTTGGAAAGGTCAGATATCCCTTTGAATAAGTCCAGGGACATTGTAATGAAAGGTTTGGTTCCATTTGGGAAAGATCAAGTGCCCTTTGCCATTGTTAAACAGATAGATCAATGCACATAAATAGTTGACAAGCTAATTACAATTGACAAGTTCATTTAGAACTGTCAAGCTGTCAGGGGATATACGTATCCTGAATCTAAAATCTTAAAAAGGCTGCAGATTTTAAAAAAATCAGTATTTTCTATTTAACTTGATGCCTGCTGACATCAAGCCTGAGGGTTGTCATCATAGCATTTGCGCTGCACAAGTCAGTTCACAACCTATCATTATCATGGTAGGGTGTTGGTTAGTTCATCATTTGACTGACAGATCCAAGTCACTATAAAAGTCTTGCCCTATCCCCATAACCCCACATATTTATCTCACTAATCCCCCTGACACTAAGGGGCAATTTAGCATGGCCAATCAACTTAACCCACACAGGAGTATGAAAGGAAACCTTAGCACCCGGGGGAAACCCACACAGACACAGGGAGAATGTACAAACTCCACACAGTCAGCCAAGGCCCGAATTAAACCTAGGATCCTGGTGCTGTGAGGCAGCAGTGCTACCATACCATGTTGGGCTGTGAATACAAATGTTTATTGTTATGAGGGATTAAGAAGTTGAAGGAACTTAAATGTAGTGAATGGATTTTTAATCAATAAGTGCTTTTATAAGTAGTGAATTAATCGATAGACGCTTGGAACTTTATATTATTTTCTTTCACCATGGGTGGATATTGGGTGAGTTGGCATTGGGGGTAGAAGGGCAAGAAGTGGTGGGTGGGGGTGGAAACTGTTGGTGCTATGTTGAGGCATGCAGGAGTGGGGGCGTGAGGGCTAGAGCGCTGTTATGGGAGTATTTTGCAGATGGGACACAGTGTCAAATCACTGAGGTGGGCCTTCCACCCAGCTCACCTCCGTAACCGGCAGCTCCTGTGTTTCGCTGAACTGTTTCCAGGAGCAGTCGGAATGACTCCTGTTAACACCACCCCTGCCCACCTGGGAAAGGAATCACCTGACGGCATGTTGGCACAGCATTCCTAACCCTGGAGTTCAATTCCAGCCCCGGTCACTCTCTGTGCGAAGTTTGCATGTTCTTCCTGTGTCGGTGTGGGTTTCCTCCAGGTGCTCCAGTTTTCCCCCCACACTGCAAAGATGTGTGGGTTAGGTCAATTGGCCATGCTAAATTGACCCTTAATGTCACAGGGACCGACAGGGTAAATATGTGGAGTTAAGGGGTAGGGTCTGGGTGGGATTGTTGTCAGTGTAGGCTTGATGGGCCAAATGGCCTCCTTCTGCACTGTAGGGATTCTAAGGATCGGCAAGGCTGCATCTGACAGTTTCCATAGTGAAATGCCAACAGAATGTTACACTGAGCCACTCCAAGAGCACAGCAAAGCAGAGATCTGGCAAGGTTCCCAAGAAAAGTAGCCTTTTCCAATGTCTCCTTCCAGTGGAGCAATTAAATGAGCCTCTTTGGATCATAATCACACTCTCTGGGATTGAGTGTCGTTCCCATGTAATGGTTGGATGATTTGTACAAGCTTCAATGGGAAGCTTGCCAGTTTGCAGTTCTCTGAGATCCAAGGTGGATATAAAGAGCATAGTCTCCCTGGGTATGCTTAACACAGGAGGCTGGCAAAAGATTCAATCATAGCTCCCTCTTGCAATGTAGAGATAAGCAAAAAAAAGGGTGTGGAATCCTTTCATATGAGGTTCCATCCTAAACTCTGGCCAGATGATCTGCCAATGTTGTGACCTGACAGGGAGAAGAATGTCAGCGCTTGGCCATTTCTCCTCCAAATCTATGTGTGAATCCTCCTTACCATTCACCCTGTCTAGTGCAGTTGGCTGGAGCTTCAAGACATTATTCCAGGAATTACAGCATTGTGATTTGGCCGGTGATTTCCAATATAGAGAGGCACCAGTTGCAACAGTGTCATCCCAGGCGAGTCCTATACTGAGGCAAAATAATTTCCTCCAAGGTGAGGTGGAAAAATCAATGAAAATTCATCTTCAATGCTGCTCCATCTTTTTATTTTTGAGGCAGGTTCCAGTTTGAATTGTGTAGAAGCCTAAAAGCAGTACTGAAACTCTTGAAGGAAGGTGCTTGGAAACTATAGACAGAGGCCAAAGAAACTATGCAAGTGAATAATTCATCACATTTTGCTGCCTGTTTGTACAGTAGAGGAGGTGATGGCCTAATGGTATTATCGCTGGACTATTGATCCAGAAACGCAGCTGATGTGCTGGGGATCCAGTTTCGAATCCTGCCACGGTGGATGGTGGAATTTGAATTCAATAAAAAGTACCTGGAATTAAGAATTTACTGATGACCAGGAAACCATTGTCGATTGTCGGAAAAACTCATCTGGTTCACTAATGTCCTTTAGGGAAGGAAATCTGCCACTCTTACTCGGTCTGACCTACGTGTGACACCAGACCCACAGTAATGTGATTTAACTGCCCTATGAATTGGCCTAGCAAACCAGTGAGTACAAGGGCAATTTGGGATGGGCAATAAATGTTGACCAGCCAGTGCCACAAGAAGTCTCACAATACCAGGGTTAAAGCCCAACAGGTTTATTTGGTAGCACAAGCATGTTCTTACTTTGCTTACCCCAGTCCAATGCTGGCATCTCCACATCTTAGCCAGCACCACCCGAATCCCACAATGGAATTTTAAAAAAAATTACAGCTTAGAAGATGTGCGGGATTCTCCAGCCTCATCCACAGGAGGACCTGTTGTGAGTGAGAGTAGAAAATTTGGAGTTCTGGCTAAAACTCCAGGCACTGTCAGCAGCAACAGAAAATTCCAGCTGCAAACAGAAGATTTTGGCCACTGTGATTGGAAGTTTAAATAAGGGAACGATGCTGTTCCTGCAAATAGTACTGTTTTTGTTGGTTTTTGGGATGCTGTAGCATTGTCAGGAAACCTCACTGGGCCACTTCTTATCCACTTCAAGCAATGTCAAAGTGCATGAGGACAGGCTGAGGTTCAACACCTAGCTCTGTTAACATTCATAGTCTTATCTTACTGCATACTACATACGAATTAGGAGCAGGGGTAGGCCATTCAGCCCTTCGAGCCTGCTCCACCATTCATTACAATCATGCCTGATCTGATTGTGGCCTCAATTTTCCTGCCTATCTGCTATACTCTTTAACTCCCTTGTCCAGCTAGAATCAAGAATCCAGCTAACTCAGCCTTAAAAGTATTCAATGAATTAGTGAACCAGATGGTTTCTACAACAATTGACAATAGTTGTCATGGCCAACGAGCTTTATATTCCAGATTTTATTTATTCTTAAATTCCATGGTGGGATTTGAACATATTGCCCTGAGGGGATAAACCTGAGCCTCTACTATAGTTTACTAGTCCAGTGACATTTCTATGAAAGCATTGTCTCCCCTCAGGCACTGTCACTTGGACGAAGTACGTATGAATGCCATCAAACTTCCCCCCCACCCCCCAGCATATTCCAATTTATGTTAGTCCCTTTAAGAAATGCAAGAAGGAAATTGTGGATAAAGTTCTGAATTTAAAGATCAATATTCAATGGATTAAAATTCAGTCAATACGGTTCAACAAAATGGATAACACATAACAACTCAGCAATGCTATTTTCCATATATTACAAAGTGCCTGAATGTTCTGGTTACATGCCACAAGGATCATGCTTTCACTCATGGGCTTTATTCACCCAATTGTGAATATTTTGCACACTAAACAAATGTACTTCTGCTCCAAATAGAAATCTAATTCAACCAGAGAATTTCCAGGGAACTTTCTCATTCTCTGCCTTCACATGGATGTCCTGGCTGAAGCATAATTCTTAATAAATTGGGAAACAATTTATCAAGATCCCGCAGTTGCATATACTGATCATTAAATACAAAATGTAAAATAGGCCATTGCTCTTTGCTCATATTTTTGCGATTACTTGTATTTTTGCATATTTAAAGAAAATGACAATTGAAAAGACAAATAGTGCGATATTATTTATCAGTTCCTTCTTTAATGTAACGTGCATTCACGTAATCTCAGGACATTCTAAAGCACTTTACAGCCAATTGTGTACTTTCAAAAAGCAGGGTCCGTTATTGCTATAATCCTGTACCACATACTTCCTGGCTAAAATGGGTGGGCAGGTAATCAACTGCCCAGCAACTCATCATATACTGTGGCTGCTAGAACACAGGCAAGAGATTTTATGACTAAAATTTCTTTAATAGTTAGTGATTCTGCATTAACAATGCATATACTGTCAGTGTTTGAACAATCAGAAATATCAGATATGTAATAGCGTTTAAAGTGTTAACCCACTTTTATAATCTGGCCAGTCTACAGCACAAGGGGAAGACAGATCTCAGTATACGTGCACTGAATTGTATGCAGCAAGTGAAATGCAGTCATCTACAGTGCTAATATGATTTGTTATCAATGAAATTAATTAATCTGATTGGAGAGAGTCACCTCTCTCCAATCAGATGGACACAGATGGCATTGGAGTAGAAAATCATAGTGTCAAATGTGCTATACCACCAATACTATACTGTTCTTCTAACTGGATAAATACCCTGGTTGTATGGTGGACAATAATGTAAATGATAATGGAAGCATTAAACATCATTGGTCCAGTATTGCTCTAGAATGTCCTCTGGCACAATTAAACACATCAAAGAAAATCCTCCTCACTGCTAAGCACAGCACAATTGTTTGACTGGGATATATCTTCATCAGTGCTGAAATTACAGGCTGAACAGAAAGGGGGTGATGGTGTGCCGAAGATGAAGCATTGCTGCTGCTATATTGCCCTATCAAAGTCAGCCCAGGCAGAGTTCCCAAAGATAACACCCAGCTGACTAAAATATTTAAATTGGAACACAATCCATTCCAATGGATAGGACCTTGATGCCATTTTTGGACTGAAGGGACTGTGCACTACATTCATCTTGACCTGTATCGGCTGGTGGTGGGGACAAGATGGACCCAAGGGTGAGTTCCTGCTGGCCACAAACCCAGCCTTAGCCACTGTTGCTTAAGTCTCCCTTCTTTGCTAATCCTCCTCCCCAGAAACCAACTTCCCTCCAGCTATCTGGATACCAATCCAAGGTAAAATCAAGCCTTCTTTATGTTTTGAAGTATTAAAAGGCTTTTATCTCCATTATAATTAATACACATTAAATCAAAAATATTTTTTATTCTTTTCTGGATGACGGCATCGCTGACTAGGCCAGCAGTTGTTATCCAACCTTAATTGTCCTTGCTGGGGAGGGAGTTCCAGAATTCTGCCCCAGCGATAGTGAAGGAATGGAGATATATTTCCAAGTCAGGATGGTGAATGGCTTGTAGAGAAAACTGTTGGCAGTGGTGTTCCCATGCACCTGTTGCCCTTGTCCAAGATGGTAGAGTTCATGAGATTGGCAAGTGCTACTGAAAACCTTGCTGAGTTGCTGCAGTATAGTTTACAGATGATACAAACTGCTGTAACTGTGACTTGGTGTTGGAGGGAATTAATGTTTAAGGTGGTGGATGGGGTGCCAATCAAGTGAGTTACTTTGTCCTTGATGATGTTGAGCTTCTTGAGTGTTGTTGGAGCTGCACGCAGTGAGTATTTCATCACTCCTGACTTGTACCTTGTAGATGGTGGACAGGCTTTGGGGAGTCACAATGAGTTACTCATCACAGGATTTTCAGGGTCTGACCTGCTCTTTGGCCACTGCATTTATATGGCTGGTATGGTTTAGTTCCTGGTCAATGGAAACCCTCAGGATATGGGTAGTGGGGGGTTTAACAATGGCAATACTATTGAATGTCAAGTCACTTAGACTCTCTCTTGTTGGAGATTGTCATTGCTTGGCACTTGTGTGACATGAATGTTACTTGCCACTTATCAGCCCAAGAATATTGTGCTGGTCTTGCTGCATTTGGACATGGATTGCTTCAGTATCTGAGAAATTGCAAATGGTGCTGAACACTGTGCAATCATCAGTCAACATTTCCATATCTGACCTTATAATGAAAGGAAGGTCATTGATGAAGCAATTACAGATAGTTGGGCTGAAGACACTACCCTGGGGAACTCAAAGAACAAAGAACAACACAGCACAGGAAACAGGCCCTTTGGCCCTACAAGCCATTCCACCTATTTTAACATTCAGTGAGTGCCTCATTCCAATCCTTCTTCTACCTATGACTTTTGTCTACGCCTCTTGGACTCACAATAAAGGGGTGCAAATTTAGAGAATTATATGTGCGCCAGATTAAGGGAGATCTAATTTAGGGACAAATTTGTTAACACCAATCAAACACCAACTCCTGCTTTGATGTCCTGGAACTGAACTGAATGCTCTTCAACAACCACAACCATCTTCCTTTGTGTTTGGTATGACTCCAACCAGTAGAGAGTTTATCCCCTCTGGTTTTGCTAAGGCTCCTTGATGCCATACTAGGTCAAATGATGCTTTGATGTCAAGGGCAGTCACTCTCACCTCACCTTTAAGTTCAGCTCTTTTGTCCAAAGTTTGGACCAAGGCTGTAATAAGGCCAGGAGCCGAATGGCCCTGGTGAAACTTAAACTGAGTTTCAGTGAGCTGGTTATTGCCGAGTCAGTGCCGCTTGACAGCACTGTCAACGAGCCCTTCCAGCACTTTACTGATGGAGGGGAGTAGACTGATGGGGTTGTATTTGGCTGGGTTGGATATGTCCTACTTTTATGATTATATGTATCTTGAAATATATATCTCTAAGCACTGAACAGGAGCCTTTTTTTAATAAGCTAAAAAGTTACCCGATGTTTGAACAGCAAAGCATATTAAATTAGCATTGTAAAATTTCCCCTATGTTACCATGCAACCTGCAATTTCCTTTCTGCATACTTGGACAAATTCAGTTAAATCACAGATTAATTTATGAAACTGTTAACTCAGGGAGTTATAGAACAAAATCTTTCAACGCCTTAAGCCACAAGGATACTCAGGGAAGAGAATCACGATAGTACATGCCATCTAAAATAGGACAGCTCAAAGAATCTACTTCCAGATATGGCAATTTCTTGAAACAATCATAAATGAACGTGTCAGTGGATAAAAATCTACAAAACATGATTCCCACATTTATGATGCAACAAGAAAAAGTACACATAGTGCAGACCATTTATGCACATCTAAGTCACACCAAAATTACATGACAGGTAATCAAACTAAAAAAAAACACTAGTGTGGGATAAAATGTTCATCTGTAACAGGTATGTATCCAATGTTCATCACATTTATGGGATACATCCTTAAAATTCAAATTTGTGATTAAGCATAGTTCCACATCTACCCTCATTTAAGTTACCTGAGTAAGAGAAGTGAGGGATATCTTCATGTTTCAAAAGCATATTGCTCACAACTTACATGGCAATAAAATCTAATGTTAAAAGGCATTCTCCAGTACTGTGCAAGATGGAGAAAGCAATGAACTTTCCACTTCAATGTCGGGATAGTTAACAACTCCCCAGAGAATAATTACTGCATTACAATTGTGTTCTTGTATTCTTAACCAAGGGTTCCACGATCTTCCATGTACATTTCTTTGTCCTTGGACCTTCCTGAACTAAAATTGAAACCTACGCGGACATGAAATCTTACCTCTTGCTAGCATACTGACTTCTGCACTGAGTTTATGTTAGAACAAGGCTGTTATCAATACAGCCCTGGTGATAGTATCACACAGAGGTTTGGCAGCTTAACTTGGATGGCTTGTTGGAATTAGAAGTAAAGGAATAAGTAATTTCAAATTAACAGCATAAGAACCTTTCTTGGCTTCAATGATGTCCATGGACACACTGCAGTAACTCAGGCTGTAGGAACATTAAGCGAATCTGAACTCGGCGTAATGGGAGAAAAATCATATATTTCACTGTTAACTTCCAAAGCTTTAAACATATGTTTGACAATAAATGCTCCAAATCCCAAAATCAAGCTGGCAGTCATTCATAGTGTCTCAGAATCTAAACTGTGAATCACTTTCATGACTCTAACAGTGCTTTGGAACTTGACTGACATCCAGCCTGGACCTTAGCAAAGAGCCTCCAATACATCTGTTCCCATGGGGCTGACAATGCAGACTATTCCTAACCATTTTAGTCAAAACCATAATTTGTTTTCAGCCACTGATCATCACACAAGATGCTTTCAGACTATCTCGACTGGAAAGGATATTGAAAGATTCAAATTGCACCTTCTCCATTCAGAAATCATCCTCTCCCTACTTAATCTTGTCACATTTTACACTCAGTCACATTTGACCAAGCATGCGAGTTGACCTAGAATGGTAAGCATGAGCCAGACAAGCTGTCAAGTAGATAATGACCATGATGCCAAAAAAGGTTGCCACTCTTTTTATTGTATATGACTAGAGAATTAATGCAGACTGCAAAATAGAAGGGACAGTCTGAAGATCTTTCACATAAACTCCATGCTTCACACACACTGGGTTACTCAGTGGATTTTGTTTTACGCAGGGTAAGGGCTACAATCATGAAATAACCTGTTTTACTTTTGAAAAAGCACATTTGTTAATGCACCTTCAACCTTTTTTTTACCATTAAAATGTGCTACAGCAAAGTAAGTCACTGTTCTTGGACGTTATTCACATGAATTTGCTATGAATTGGTGTATAATTTAAAGGCCAGCAAAAAGGAGGACAGCATGGTCGCCTCACAGCACCAGGGGCCTGGGTTCATTTCTGGCCTTGGGTCACTGTCTGTGTGGAGTTTGCACATTCTCTCTGTGTCTGCATGGTTTTACCCAGGTGTTCCAGTCCAAAAATGTACCAGTTACATTGACTGGCCTTGCTAAATGCCCCTTTGTGTCAGGAAGATAAATACATGGGGTTGCGGGCATAGGGTGGGACTGTAGTCAGTGCAGGTTCAATGGGCCAAATGGCCTCCTTCTGCACTGTAGAGATTCTATGATATTCAAATCAAAATGCCCATCACCATTGTGTAGTATTCTTTGGATTGTGATTATTTTAAATGACAATCCCATATCACTGAAACAACTCTTTAAAACTTTTATTTTAGACTGGGGATTTGTGAATACTTTCCTTTTGATATTATAATTTCCTATATTAACCTTTCTGCTCATGGACTGGAACATAAATTCTCCTGTTCAAAAAAGACATGTTTTGGAGCCATTAATATCTTTATTCTAATAGGCATAAATTTGGGCCATAAAATCAAGATAAAAACTTAAAGAGCCCAGAGTAATAGCTGGAATTGGTACGGTGGATTAACTTTTCCTCCTGGTGCTCGTTGACAGAAAGTCTGCCATCATCCATTTCCAACTTTTACAAATGATGGCATGTTTTAGCATGCCGAACAGGTAAAGTTCCACTGGAAACTCAATCCCACCCATCACATTTCAATTTGAACTAAATATTGGTTGTACATGCCTCATTGCCATTGCAAGTAAGGACAGAGAATTTGATATTCAGGTAAAGTGGAGTTAATCCAATAAGGTGGATTCATCAATCACGTGCTTCCAAAGCATGCTCTCAGAAACCTCTGCACAACTTGCCGAGTATTACATGAAAGCAGAGACGGCTGACCATTGGCCATCATTTTTCAACCGAATGCATTGCCCACCTCTGGGAAACCCACAGCACCGTTGGCAGGACTGGAAAATGCTGCCAGCATGAATGGTTGGAAAATTCCAACTCATGCTCCAAAAGGATAAAGGCTCAACACAAGGCTGCAACCTTAATGCCCCAGTGTTCCAGTCTTTTGAGCACATCTCTCCCCGTAAGAGCAGTCCTGATGAACACACCATTTCGCACAAGTGGGAAAAGGACAAACAGAACCATCATCATCCACAGTCAAATAGATAATGACCATGAAATCAAAAAACTTGCCATTCTTTTTATTGTCTAAGACTCAAGAATGAGTGCAGACTGCAAAACAGAAGGGACAGTCTGAAAATCTTGACACCCAAAAGACAAACTTGTGATCAGTGCCCATACCCATAGCCACATCCCACTGGTTTATAATTAGTGCCTTTTCATTTTATCAGAGGTTGTATTGTCGGAAGAATTGGAGCAAGTTAGAAAAATAAAAGAAAAACCTTGCAGCCGATCCTGCCTCCGCTAATGGTGTACAGCTTTCTTCAGGGGCAAATATCAGACAGCTGATTTGTGAGATATCCTCTTTTGTGAACTATTTTAATTCTAATGCAACAAAAACAGAAAATGCTGGAAAATCTCAGCAGGTCTGACAGCAACTGTGGAGAGAGAATAGAGCTAACGCTTCATGCCAGGGTGACCTTTCGTCGGAGCTGCTTCTATTGCCCAATTTCCCAGTGGTGTTGGTTATGAATGGTTTGGTTTGGTTGGAAAACTGAGAATATAATAGGCCCAATTCTGAGAATGAACATCAGCCAGTTAAAATTGGGCCCAAAAAGTGTTATTACCAAGTTAAAAGAAAATGGCACTGGTTGGTTCCAGCAACAAAGTCTAATGCATTTTTGAGCAGAGTTGTAAACCCGCACCAATGTTTATTGTACTTGACCTGGAAGTGATTTATACTTTCATTGCGAAGTATTGAAAAAACTTCCATCATTCTTTCATTTCCACCAATGATTTCCCTCATGAAACTCATTCAACATTTAAAAATAAAATAAATATTTCTTAATTTAATAGCCAAACGCAAAACAACAATATAAACTTTCCATTAGGTTGCAAAGACATTAGGGCAAGCATGGATAGAAAGCTTTATTTCATTAGGTGGTCATAAAGTTAGCCAATTAGAAAATTTATAGCCAGTTTTGAAGTTCATCAAGTAACCCATTAAACAGAATGATGCTATGACACAATACCTTTTCCACCAGATTATTAGCCCAAACAAAATATATGTCACTGCATAAAGCCCGTATTAATAATCAGTGAACTGGCAAGTAGCCAAAGTGATCCCTGATTAAATTAATGATGGATTGCGCTGCTGTGAAAGGCCTGGCACTTAAGTTGAGAAAACACCACAATGAGCTTAATTTAGGCCTCATTATGTCTGTTTACAAGAGCAGATTTAATATACTTGGACACAAATCCGTACTTAGATCTAATCATACTTTGTGAATGCATCTTACACCCCCAGCAAGACAGCATTGTGCCTTAAATTCTAGACTGATGAATAAACTTTTTGGCAGTGTTCAAATATCCCTTTATTAAAACTTATACCCCCTAAAGCATGGAATTCAAAATCATTTGTTCGCACTTGCCATGATGAAACTGTGACCTTGCACTGTAATCCACAATCCATTTCTCAATTTAACTGAAAAAACAATCTGAGGTCTCACATATCATTTAATTCTAAACTAATTGGAATTTGCAATAAATTTAATATCAATTTTACATCATTCACACGTATCACCTGTAAATGAACTCAAGAGCTTCTATATACACAATTAAAATTGTACACAGTTATTTCACTAAGAATTCTGCGTCCAAGGGTGGAATTTAGCACTTTCCCTGTAGTGAACTCAGAGATTGAGCAGTGGAGATCCCCTTTTGAACTCCCTCCATTGGAGGCAAATCGAGGCAGCAGGGAATTTGCTGTCAGCAAACCCTGTTGGGTTTTCTTGTGGCCTTTTGGGATGGAGGGGTCCCTCATTCAAAAGCACTCTGTGTCTGATTGAGGGACGCAGCATCAGGGAGGGGTGAGTAGGGGAAGTCATTCCCCTGTCCTTGCTGCTTACCCTCCTCCTCCCATTTCCTGGTCACTTCCCCCTTCCCTGGGAAATCCATCCAACCCCACATACATGTCTCCAGAGAATCCATCACCAATCCTCTGGGTGGACCCCAATGTATCACCCGCAGTGGCCACCATTCTCGGTACCCTGCTGGTACTGGGCAATTGTTGCCCACTGTTTGTCATCAGTTTTCAGGGGTGGGATTTCCACCAAACTGGGGCCTTAAGTCAGTGGGAAGCCTGATGCTGTACCTGATTCCTTCAGAGTAGTGGTGGGCCTCCTATGGAAATGAAACATGGAGCTGTGATCAGTTCTCCAAGTGGTGGGTGGGAGCCACGTCTTCACCTTCATCTTCTGGTCTGTATTTTCTATTTCTGTATTTTTTTTTAACTCAACGTGTGGGACATGGGTGTCACTGGCTGGCCAGCATTTATTGCCCATCTCTCATTGCACTTGTTCAGAGGGTAGTTGACAGCAACATTGATGTGACTAGTCACATGTAGGCCAGACCAGGTAAGGATGGCAGATTTCCTTCCCAAAAGGACACTAGTGAACCAGATGGGTTTCTCTGACAATCGATAACAGTTTCATGGTCATCAGTAGATTCTTAATTCCAATTTTTTTTTTATTACATTCAAATTCCACCAGCTGTTGTGGTGGGATTCGAACTTGGGTCCTTTTGAGTGTTAAAGTTTTCTTTTAAGTTTATTTATTAGTCACAAGTCAGTAAGGCTTACATTAACTAGGGGAAATTCCCTTAATCGCCACGGTCTAATGCCTGTTTGGATCAAAGCACCTAACCAGCAGATCTTTCAAACTGTGGGGGGAAACTGGAGCACCCGGAGGAAACCCAAGCAGGCACAGGGAGAATGTGCAAACTCCGCACAGACAGTGACCCAAATAAACCCAGGTCCCTGTTGCTGTGAGGCAGCAGTGCTAACTGTGTCACCGTGCCGCCCACATTAGCTGAGATTCTGGATTAATAGTCTAGCAATAATACCAGTAGGTCATCGCCTTCTCTTTTTTTAGAGAAACACACTTAAGTTTTTGCTTTGATATTTTTCTTTTGATAGGAACAGGTTTACCTATCGGCACAGCAGGGTTCCATCTGATTTCCCTTCATTCTGCACAGTCCATTGTAGCAATGCACTATCGCTTTAAGATTGCCAGTCAACTGCACGTGTACACATCTCAAAGTGGTCAGTTTCTGTGTGCAGCCTGCTTATATCTTGCATAGTAAGTTCTGGGCTGCTGCATGCCTAGACCCCTCTGCAACATTGCTGCACAGGTACTGATAAGAAATACATGTGCCACAGAGATGATCTAGGCCCTAAGTCTCCAATCCGCATTCTCATGAAGCAAAAGTTAGCAGCAGCAAAGTGGTCCCTCAACATTGGGCTGTTACCATCAGAGAAAGCCACAGGATACTCCAAGATTCAGGTGAGAATGGGTAGGGAAACACAGACATGTGGGGAAAAACAGCTTCCAAGGGCAGAAGCATGTGATATTTATTGATGTTTTAGCATAAACGTAATGGGTGGCATGGTGGCGCAGTGATTAGCACTGCTGCCTCACAGCGCCAGGGACCTGGGTTCAATTGCATGGGTTTTCTCCAGGTGCTCCAGTTTCCTCCCGCAGTCCACATACGTGCAGCTGAGGTGGATTGACCATGCTAAATTGCTCCTTAGTGTCCTGAGATGTGTAGGTTAGATGGATTAGCCATGGAAAATGTGCGGGGTTAAAGGGATAGGGTGTGAAAAAGGGTCTGGGTAACATACTCTGTCAGAGAGTCAGTGCAGACTTGATGGGCTGAATGGCCTCCCTCTGCACTGTAGGGATTCAATGGATTCTAAAATTTGCCATTTGACAAGGTTTCAATAGTTAACCCCCAAAATCAGCATCCTTTGTACCAATCTGACTAAATACATAGATAGTTGTACGTTTAGGTTAAGAGATGCTATGTGAGAAATTAACAGCTATGCTATGAAATTGTCAGAATCAGAAAATGGCTCCTATCCTGCTCCATCCAAAAATGTTGTGTCCTTTTAATGATGGTAACCATTTTCTTTTCTTCACATCAAAAAAAATTAAGGATGTTCACAAACACAGACATTTTTGTAGTTAGAAGCTGGGAATTAATTGTTATTGAAGCATATATATATATCTCAGGGTGCCGCATGCAATGTTGCACTGCCATCATGTGCTGAGTAACAATGGATTAGCTTAACCGCCACATGGAGAGATGCAAGTAGCAGCTGCAGCATTCTGAGTCTAAAGTGTGATTATTTCTAAATTATGGAAACCAGAAGTTATGGTGGCAGCAGGGTGCCTATGAGTAAAATGCGAACATTTTAAATGAATTTAATGCTGAATTAAGTTGAAAAATCAACCTGAATTAGTGCCGAGAGAGAGAGAGAAACGGAGTGAATGGCACACAAACAAAATGGATGTCATCATGGTAATTCGCACGCGTGTCCAACCCGGGGCCAGTTGGGAGGCTGATGCTATCTGAGCGGCGTTTGAGAAGTCCAAACAAAGATATAGACCAGTGGCTTTTTAAAGACACCAGTGAAGAGGAAGATCTCAATCTTTTGTGGGTAGGAGGGATACATATGTTCTAAATAACGGGGAGTTGAGTGAAGATGATAGGTGCGACCCAGACACAATTCCGGGTGAATCAAGCACACACCTCCTGTGAGAGCCAATTCACAGGACCTATTGTTATGAGCACCTGGGCAAGCCTCTCAATTGAAAAATGCAGCAAGGAAACGGACAAAGGTGAATGAAAGGTTGCCTGGTCAGCCCCATCTGGGGCTTGGCATACCCTGACATACAGAATAAATTGAGTGGATAGGACAAATTCTACATTATTGCTGGCCGCCAGGGGTCAGGATTTCACAGCCCCCTCATGGCAGCTCTCGCCCACCCTGCTCCCAGCAGATGAGGTGGGCCATTTACTTAGGTTAGACCGTAATATCTCACCGGATGGGAGGGTCTGCAGAATCCTGGCCAGGAGACCAAGGGTTGATAAATAAGGATGCTCTCTACCCAAATACCTGTATATCAAGAGAAAGGCAGCAGGTTGGCATAGTTAAGCTGCGACAACAAGAATGCAAACGAGGGTGAAAGATGCACGAGAGCAGTGGACTATCACAGGAGTTCACAGGCGAAAAGTAGATGAATCAAACTGCAGAGCTTGCCAGAAGAATTCTGATCACAAAATCATAGAAACCTACAGTGCAAAAGAAGGCCATTCGGCCCATCGAGTCTGCACGTGGGTCTACATTCCAACCCAGGCCCTATCCCCGTAACCCCATGCGTTTACATTAGCTAGTCCCCCGACACTAAGGGGCAATTTAGCATGGCCAATTCACCTAACCTGCACATCTTTGGATTGCAGGAGGAACCTGGAGCAGCTGGAGGAAACCCACACAGACATGGGGAAAACGTGCAAACTCCACACAGTGACTCAAGCTGGGAATCGAACCCGGATCACTGGCAGCAGTGCAAAGTACTGTGCCACAGCGCCGCCTCATCTCTGGGAAAAGATGGGTGGAAGAAAGAAAGAAGGTGTTAAATGAGTTACCAGATGCACAGCAACAAAGCAAATGAGGAAACCAAAACATCTGTGCAGTGATGATGGGCTAGTCGACATAATGGGCATGGGAGCCATAAAACTGCATGAAAAGCAGTGCCCAGAGCAAAGAAATTTACACATCTATTCAGATCAGGAAGGACGGTTAGACATAAGCCCATGGCCAAGGGCTGAAGCTGGGCACCACAGGGACATCATCCCATTCAGACCAAACCAGAAAATCTTCCCTAAAAATCTGAAAGAAAATGGGTACCCAATGAAAGGCTCTCTGAAAACAAGCAACATTACTGTAAAGATGCACTTTCACAGACTTCCTTAGTGAACACAAAAGGTATTTAATAATAAAAATTGTGCAGCAGCTTCATGGCTGTAGCCAGCTCCCGAAATGTCTCTGCCCAGGAGGCTCTCTCACCATGAGGTGATTCCACAGCCCCGATTGGTGACGTGACCCTTACTCTACAGTGTGGACCTTAAAGGGACAAGCACCACAAGTTATGCTGACCCATGACCAGGGAATGGAGATTTGACAGCTAGGAACATCGCAAATTAGGTAGACACACAAAGGAAAAGTTAACTCTGTCTCTTTTTTAACTGAAACAGACTGTCATGCTGTTTCAGGCTTCAACAGTTGCAAAAAGCAGAGCTTCTCTTAGTATGCTGCCAGATAAAAGATCGAAGTATAAAGACTCATCATCAACTGAATGCAACACCACCGAAACTGAGTTAAGACATGAGACCAACAATGGCAGAGAGTTATAGATGCTCTCCCAGCAAGTGTTCTAGTGATGGTCTGATAGGATACAGAAAACACAACCAGCAGTACTGGTCTATCAGAACTGACATCTCACGAGACGTTGTTCTGTTAGCTGGATCCAAAATAATCATACTCAAAACACAGTGCAGGAAGAACTTCTCCAGAGTATACATGAAATCCCTGTGGGAATGGAGCAATGTAAGCTCAAAGCCAGATCAAGTGTGTACTGGATAGATATCCACAAAAAACATCAAAAGAATGCTGCCTGCATGTAACATATGCCAGAAATACAGAAATACACAGCAGAAAGAGAGGATGCTAGTTACTGAAGTACCACCCAGGCCATGGCTTACTGTGGGAGATGATTTATTCACACTAGAAATGGTATTATAGTTGCAGCCTACAACTCAGAGATCTCTTTTATTCAGAAGGTGGAGGGTTTGAGAGACACAACAATCATCTCAGCAATCTGAGTCATGCTTACTGAGATAGGGATTCCTGAAAGAATGATATGTGACAATTACCTCAGGAGAAATGAGAAAGCACGCTTAAACAGTCAAGATGCCAAGAGATAAAGGAAGGCCCAAGCCTTCCCTTGTTACTCCAATCTCCACCTCTCAAGGCAGACATGAAGTTACCTACAAAGCTATTAAATGGAAGAAAGTATAAGCAAGCAAGATACTTCCTCCATGTGACCAGCAGATACTTCAAGCAAGATACTTCCTCCAAGTGACCAGGAGGAAGTAAGACAACAACTCACTGATGCACAGGTAGAAGGAAGTCAACACTTTAATAAACATGCTAAATTCCTAACTTGTTGAAAGGGCAAACTGTAATACACAGGATCAAATTGTGAAAACATGGAACCCGGTAAAGGTTGTCAAGTGCACCTGAGACTCCAAGGTCATGAATCATTGAGACCAGAATCGGTAAGCAAATGACAGGAACAAAGTTCATATTCAACTTACTCTTGAACAAGAAGAGCAGGAAAAAAAAGCATCTTCAACAGCAGCACCAACAAGTGGGGCAACATCAACATCACCAGAGTGTGCAACTTCAAACTCAAATCCTACAACACCACAAACAATACACCCAACTTTGCTGCCTGTGTGATGTACAAACTCATCGCAAAATGATGAATGTCACAGATCACAGAATCATACAGTGCAGAAGAAGAGGCCCTTCACCCCATCCAGTCTGCGCCAACATGAAAGAAGCACCTCAACTCCCACCTAATCCAACACTTGGCCCATAGCCTTGAATGTTAAATCTACAGGAGGCTCAACATCCTGCAACCTAAGCAGTACTGTGACCAATGTTTGTCTTAGACAAGAAAACAAACTATAAAAGACGCTTCAGTTTATTTATAACAGTTGATTGTTAATTTTATTTAGATTAGAAAAAGCATTAATGATTGGAACAGTTCAATGGATACTGAGGCATTTTATATACTTTTTAAAGAGCAAGGGATGTTACATCAGAGCGAGAGATGGATTGATGTGTGTGTATATATGTCCCAAGACAGCGCATTCGCTGTCGCACTGCCATCATGTGCCAAGTAACAATGCATCAGTCTACCAATCACATAGAGAGAAGATAGAAATATACCTGATAAAGCTCCAGTATTTTGAGTGTAAAATGCGATCATTTCTAAATTAAGAGAACCAGAAGACATAGAATAAAGCTTCTAATGTCTTCCTCAACTCTCTTTGTGGTAAGATATTACCCAAAGCAAAAAAAAGGGGAATGTAACAATTCCCCTTTTGGGAAAGAATCAGGGAGCAGTGATAATAGAATGAAAAGATTCTATCCCGTTCCCATCAATTTGCCATTTGAACCCAACTGAATTTGGCATAGAAACTGCCATTGGTAAATGCAAATCAGTGTCAAAACTATTTCAAAGCATGCCTAAATTAGATGCCAACTCCACTACCTAAACATATTGTGAAGTCTGGCTGGCCTCCGAAGATAAGTTGGTATATGTTCCTTGGTCAGGCAAGGGGAAGCAGGAATATAGTTCCTGGTCCCAGAAGGGAAATCCAGGACTCTGATATCCCAGTTGCCACTGGTTCACTCCACCCCACCTTGCACCCCGTGTAAACTGTCATGAAACACTCACATAAACTCTTCCCACTGCTGTCAGAAGCTTTCCCTTGTCGCTGGTGGGCAGCTTCTGGGCCACCCAAGCTTCCTTTCTCTACACTGGCCAGCTATCACTTTCCACCTAGCATGGGTGAGCATTTGGCCAGCGGTGTTCAAATGAGATCTAGCAGTTAAAACCTGTTAATGACTGCTTCACGCAATTATCATTCACTCCCAAAGGTCTTCCTGACAACTGTTAAACGCAGCCCTCCAGGTTCAGGACAAAATGTTGTTTTTGTCATGTTGTAATAGATAGACCACACAGTGTGACGGAGTTGTAAAGCTGTTAGACATTCTGTGTTATCTGAGTGAGGGCAACAACAAGAATAGTAAACTGAAAACAAATTTAAAATGGATACCAAAAAAAAAGACAACAAAAAAAAATCAATGAATATGTCGTGATTCAGGATGATATATGTGCTTTGACAATTGGTAAGTTCTTGCAATTGGAGGTGATATTTTGGCCAAATCTGTAAAAAAACAGCAGTAATCTCATGCATTAATAAGTTATTCACATCATTTCTGGTTTTGTGTTCCATTTTTTCTTTCACTAGTTTGCATAGCCTTGGAGCTACAATCGGAATCAAAGCACTAAGAATTCCTGAATGACCCTCTCTCGCAGAGCTGGCACTACTTCCCTTCTCATAACACTTTCGGAAGTTTCGTGTCGGAGCACCTTGTCCAAGCATGTGGCTTGCAGATAGAGAACTACTGCCCAAAGTGAACACAGTTGATGTGGGCAAGAATGAGAAGATGTTGTGGAATTTCAGGCAGGGTTCGTGCCGTGGACTTGTGTTCATTCTATGAGCTACACCAAGATGACTTACTTGTGGCCTTTCCACTGCAGATGATAGCCTTATTTAGCATACTGCATATGCCATTGGCACCTTTCAGCTGTTCCATTGCCATTTTGACAAGAGTGAAGATTGTTCTAGTATTCAAACTGTTCCAATTCAATTTAGTCTGTAACTTAGTTCCTATTCTGTCCCCATCCTACACAGATTGTCATTTTATGTTGGATAAATGATTTCATTGCACTTTAATTCTAGGACTGCTTAATGCTTTATTTTATCAGCATTTACAAATGAGCAATGGGGTGTGCGTAATCATAGCTTTCTATTGAGCTCCTGTCTTCAGGCTAAATTGGTTTCAATCATATTTGTGGATTCAATGGCAATTTCAGAAATCATTTTGTCCTCTTTAACAAAGTGCAAGGTAAATCTTCACAGAAAATGAATATCTCAAATGCTCCAGTAACATAATTAAAAAAACCTCATCATCCACATGCAGAAATGTGCTGTTATCCTTATGGGAAAAAGAAACAAATCAATAGGATTTTTTGAATAATATGCTGTTACATTCAATGTGAATAAGGCACACAAAGGGAATTTGCTGCCGTTCTCTACAATTCCTATTCTTTAAATGCTTAGAGATATCAAGTATACTTATCTTCTCAATACAGTCTTAAAACAAAACACTGGCTGAATAAGTCAACTATGTCAAGGTGCCAACCAAGGACGCAAGATGCAAAAGCAATCAAGTCACATTGGATCAACATTGGGAGAGATGATGAATCTCACCATCTTTCCTGTCAAGCTATATATTATGCTATTAAAATTTCACTATAATGAAATTTTAATATCATCTCTCTCTGGAGTTTGTATAAAGCCACATTTGCTATAGTTAATACGGTGTTTGCCAAAAGCCTCACTGAAGAATGGTTAGGAATACACTATGCATTAAGTGCAGTTAAAAATAACAAGGGTAACATGAAAAATACGCCAGATTTTAATTAAAAGCAAAACTTTTTGAATGATGTCTGTATATTACAGCAGACCTGTCATGTCATGATTTCCATTTAAGACGATGCATTCATTAAGATGAACTCACATAAAAACTCACAGCCCTTCTCAATGGCATGTTTGACTTAAAAACCATCTATGTTTCCAGGTTAAAATGTTTAGCTCCAACTATAAAAATTATACCTTCTTGACCAGTGAAGAGTGGAAGGTCAATGCGCACCACGTAGGGCAAATATAGCAGCAGTTTAAAATGGCAGGGTAAACAATTGCTGCGGGATGACATGTGGAATAGGGGGTTTCTAAACCATTTTCAGCTCCTCTATCCACAAAGATTAAACCTCAACCACACTAAGGCCATCTCTGTAATACCCAAGGCGGGGCCTGCTCTTGTTCATGAATAAAAACGGCATGTCACGGGATTTGTAGGGCTACCCGCTCCGCTGGCAGTAATCAAAAAAAGGGCCCACCCCTCTTGGCAAATGTTCGGCAGGATACCACGAAAGATATAAATATCACTGTGGATGCATCAAAAAGTATCAACAATTATTACCTGAAGAGGTGTTACAAGAAATTTCATCTGCTGCAACGAAGACGAACTGATTTCTGCAAAAGAAGATAAAATTGACAACACTGCTTTGGTGACGAGCACGTTTGACTGGAAGATGTGCTAGCTGCCCACTGACCTGATGTTTAAAGATGGGGTGGGGGGGGGGGGATTCCTTAATTAAATGAATGTGAGGGAGCAGGAGGTTTTCAGAATTCAGAAATTATTCAATTAACTGTGAATTTTAGTTGAGTGAATTATTGTCTTAATCTTTTCTACATATACATATATCTAATCAATGGCCAATTTAAAAAACAGTATATATAAAATTGAATTAAAGTTGAAGATATTGGTTTATTCTTTGCAGGATATGTCATTAGAAAAAAAAGATTTTGCACGGTAAATGTATTACTTGATTAGCATGCAGGGCTATTAATGATATCGACTGTTTGCAACCCATTGCCCAATAAAGCCAGCAAAACAACATTATGTGCTGAAAAAACTTTCCTCACAAATGTTCATGCAAGCTGAAATATTGAAAGTCTTTCGGACTTTTGCTTATCAATGGTTTATTTGTAAATCTACAAGTATAATACATAGCAAATATAGTTTTATTCCAGTTTCTGTGATGTGTTTTCTGTTAAGTTCACGGATTTGAATTTAAACACTAATTTCAGAGGGGGTCCATTTTCTTTTGTATAGTGTAAACTGTTCTTTTTTTTAAACTGCGTAGAATCGTCTTTTCTAATTGGCCCTGAGGAGGCAATATGAATAATAAGACCATAAGAAGAAACTGTCGCTTACTACTCGTGAATTTTATTTCTCTATATTCCATGGGATTTTATTTTTAATTAGCAGGATTTTTGAAATAAAATTAAACCATTTCTCGAATTTGTGTGCCTTGCGTAATTGGGGAAAAAAGATCCACTTTAATGTATCTACATTTAAGGGAAGAGCAAAATCTACATATGCAAGCATTAGAATCATGTAAATGGAGGTGAAATTTCAGCATGGAACAAAATGTAAGTAATTTTATGCATTTTTTAAAATGACAGTACATTTAGTATTTTGTTTCAAAATAACTGTTTGATTATTATACGTGATAAGGTAATTTAAGGTCTTAAACGTCTCCCATTTCTTCAGACAGAAATCCATGATTAATATTCCATTTTACAAAATTTGGCTACAACCTATCATTTAATATCAAAGCTAATCTCAGATATATTTTCATCATTAAGCCATTAAATGGACAAAAGCATACATTAGAAAAGATCACGTGGAACATACGATAGATTGAATATTTGCATTCCAACATTCCCCTAACTGTTTTTCAATAGCCAAAAAACGAAGCACTTATTGCAAACATTTATGAGTAATTAGCTTCAGTCTATACGAAATCATACCAACAGCATCTAAAAGCATACTGGTGTAGCGCATGCAAACTGGGATTTATGATACTGCATTCAATGTACATAGTGCATATGCATGGATATCGAAATGCAAACAGTCGTAGCTAAATTTATTCAATGGCATATATTTTGATCTAGTAGTTCAATGATTTTCAAGAAAGGAACCCTGGTTGCAAGCTATGATACACAAGCCAGTACACTGTACACAACAAAATGCACCAATCAAATCAAAAACCACCAGGCAGCCAAACAAGGCAAAAATCCTTGTCCTGGGGCTTTGCTCAAGAAGCCACACAGTGAACTTTTGTGATGGATCTGTCAGAAGTGATACAGCTTTGCAGATAAACTGATTCATCAAGTGAATATGCACTGACAAAATGACAATCCGTCCCTCTTCCCCGAGACCGATAAGGTACGAAAGGGCTTCACAGTACCACTAAGTGTGAAATGACAAAGGGTCAGCACAATTCCTTTTAAGTGCCATTAGTATTTACATACTCTTCAATGAACATGCTCTCAGCATACTCAGTGATAACGTTTTAGCTATGGGCATGCATTGTGTAATAAATAGTAGTTTGAATCAGTTGTTCTGCTATTTGTGATTCTGTTTATTAAACAAGAGCAGTTTATCTTTTCAGAACCAAGGTTTAGCACGTTAGGGGCTGCAGTACTGATGACTGTTGCTCGGTTAATAGTGTGCAATGATTTGTTGCTGTTTTGATTATTCAAAACAAAGAACCACTGGCCCTTCTTGTTTTTTTAAAAAAAATCCGTCCTATGATTTGTGACCATTTTGGTGGTATCAATTTCATTTTATTTCTGTGCAATCTCACTGCATTCCAAAACCACATCTGATGAAATTTACTGGAAAGAAAGAAAATTGCAAAAAAAGAATTGTAAGATAGTATTAAAAAGAAATAAACTGATAGAAAAGGAAATATCGTGCTGTTTTGCATGTTCAGGTACGCTATTTACAACCGAAGGTTTATTTCGGTTCCACCAGAGAGGTATACAACATAAATTCATGATAACAAAATGCAATATAACATAACGTGAAAGAATAACACACTGTAGTTTTATATGCAGGCGTAATTGCATTCTAGGTTTGGTGCAAGCAGGCAAAATACATACATCCACCTTACACACAACACAAATAAAACAATGTGTGGAGTGATTAGAAATTGAAAAACAATAGTATACTGTAGTTTCATTGATTCAAAACATTGCTTACACGGGAAATTCTACGGCCTTAACACTCCTGAACCTTCCGAAGCAAAGATAAACAAGGCAATCAGTAGATTTAGAACTTCAGATAATTATCGTAAAATCAGTCAACAATTCAACCCGATTGTGATATATTACAAAATAGTTGAAACCATGTTACATTTCGTAGCAGGCACTTAAGACATTTGATATTAACATACTGGAACTAGAAATGCCCTTGTGTTTTTAATATGGAGTTCAACAATTAGTCAGCAATAATAGTTATGTAACACACAATTGGTCCACTGGTTTACAAGAAGCAAGAAGAAGAAAGAAAATTCTACTGAATCCATTTAAAAGAGTCAAGAAAACATAATTAATTTTGCTTGAAATTTGATCATGTAATATGTGAGTAGAAGGGAGCTCCATCACGCTCCTTATACTAACGGCACAGCAGAGATTGAAACATACCTAAATCAAGCCCCTGCATGAACATGGCAGGGAAGACCACATGTGCCATTTTAGAAATAATCAGATATAACTTCAATCAAGCTACCATCTTCAAAACGCAACACAATTTCCAAAAAAAAATGAAGGCTTCTGCATTGAATTTCAATGGGTTAAAAATAACAACCGTTCCTATTTTGAAGTCCATTCTGTGAAATTGGTCAGTAGATCTCAAAATAAATGAGTAAATGGATAAATGTTAAACCAGAATGTGTCAATCAAAATTCCGCCTGGGACCTGGAAAGTATCGATAAAGAAACTGTGTGCCAATTATAAAGGCAATTCTCTCATTCTCTGGCAATAAATTTTGAGAATAGAGTTGGAAAGTGATGGTAGTGTTCTTCAGATCGATCACTCATACTGGGAGTCTGTGTGATATGTCAGTTGGCATAAGTGTGAACACTTCAAGGGCCAATTGCGCTTACAAATTATGAAAACGCAAGGGGAATTTGAGTTTTCAGCTCTCTTGTCTACGTTTGGTCTGTTATGAGAGATAGGGAGCGAAATCCACAATTAATCGATAAAATTACTACACGGTAAAATGTTGAGTGTTACAGAATGATATAACTCTGTGTGGGGATGCAAAGGTTTTGGTATCAAGAGTGCCTGTGAATGAACAGTAACAGATAAAAAAAATCGATGAAGCCAATCCATTGGTGTCAAAAAGAACATCAAAGATAAACAAAATGCAGAAAAATAATCTAAGGAGAAACATAAGCACGTTTTCACTGAACACCCACATTATCAGGCCCTCACCAAACTGGAAAATCCAATTCTTGAGAAACAAATGTTGCTTGCTCAGTGAAAGTTAACCAAGATGTATGCAGTAATTATGTACCAGAATGGTAACTTTGTTTGTGGTTAATATATCTGCTTTACATGGCTGAGGCATGGTATGGTAGGACAAGACAGACCAAATCAGTCAGGCTTTAAGTTTCTCTTGGGAGTGAAATACTTCAATTTTGTGGTTTTGAGGTTATATGGAAATGTGAATTTATACTTCATTAGAACCTTTAAAGCTTTATTAGTGGCATTGGTAGCGGTGCTGTAGATAATGTAATCGAGATGGGTTGCCTTTTTAATTATGGGTCAGTTCTAACACTGTGGCAAGATTCAGTTGAAAGGGCATTGATCCAAAGACTATCATCCATCCCTTAACTCAACCCTCACTTGCTATTAACATGAGTGACTGATCGGGCAGAGAAAATGGAGGGGGAGGGAGAGAAGAAGAAGAGAGAGGGGTGAGTCTTCTGTCCCGCCTGTAGTGGACACGGGCCAGACCACGCAAAGGTTCATTGACCTCGGGTGAGATTCTCCAGTTCCCCCCATTTTCTCTGCCCGATCAGTCACTCATGTTAATAGCAAGTGAGGGTTGAGTTAAGGGATGGATGATAGTCTTTGGATCAACGCCCTTTCAACTGAATCTTGCCACAGTGTTAGAACTGACCCATAATTAAAAAGGCAACCCATCTCGATTACATTATCTACAGCACTGCTATCAATGCCACTAATAAAGCTTTAAAGGTTCTACCAAAGTATAAATTAAATTCACATTTCCATATAGCCTCACTAGATCAACAAAGCTGAAGTATTTCACTCCCAAGAGAAACTTAAAGCCTGACTAGTTTGGTGTGTCCTATCTTGACACACCATACCTCAACCTCCTAAAGCAGATATATTAACCAAAAGCAAAGTTACCATTCTGGTACACAATTACTGAGGTCGGAGAATCCCACCCAATATATTTCATAATTAGTAAAGGAAGCAAAAACCGTTCCTGTGATCCAGGGAGGTCACAAATTTGAGGATGAAACTAGACGCTGAACAAAACTCTTCACCAAAACCTTGTACATAAACAAGATACAGCAGAGGCTAGAATTCTGAAATGGAAACAGAAAAGGCTGGAAATACTCAGCAGGTCTGGCAAGTATTCTCAAGATCCCAACACCTCCTCCACAGTTTGAAATATTCAACGGGTCGGCAAGGGAGAGGAGACGGCTTTGCGGAATGATAAGCCTGCTTGCCACCCATTAACATTAATAGAATCACACAGTGCAGAGGAGGCCAAGTGGCCCATTGAGCCTGAACCGACTCTCTGTCAGAGTATCTTACATGGTCCCTCTACCCCGTCCTATCCCCTTAACCCCATACATTTACCATGACTAATCCATCTAACCTACACATCGTTTGGACACAAAGGGGCAACTTAGCATGGCCAATCCACCTAAGCTGCACATCTTTAGACTGTGGGAGAAAACCGGAGCATCCGGATGAAACCCACACAAACATGGGGAGAAGGTGCAGACTCCACCCGAGGCCGGAATTGAACCCAGGTCCCTGGCACTGCGAGCCAGCAGTGCTAACCACTGTGCCACGATGCTGCCCTTGAGCTCCTTCAGGAGCTTGTTGTAGAGCCTGTCTTTTCAATGAACCCGAAATTCTATTGAACACACCTACTGGGTTTGCCAAAGGGTCAAATAAAGCTTCTTTGTCTTTGTCTTAAAACCATTTCTAATGGATCTACCTGTTCCAGTACTAGTATTAGGCCTTTATTTTCCTGCATGGCCCCTTCTGAAGCAGCCAGTTGTGAGGAGTTTCCTGCCCTCTTCTACAAGGTTGGCATCAGCCTCTACCGCTGGCAGCAGACAGACAGCTCCCATGTCCTGGCCAACTGGGCCAATTGAATTTAAAAAATAGCATCATAAGCTGCGGCACAGAATCATTTCCCAAGTTCACCCAAGGGCCAAAATTTTCCGACCATCCCTGCCAGCAAGATCTCCTGGGTCTGCAGACGACAACCTCCACTCAGTGGGTTCAATCAGCAGGGGAGGGCACAAACAACAGGAAAACCCGCTGACAGCAGCAGGACTGGAAGGTCACATTGCCAGCCCATGGTGGGCTGCCTCCACAGCTGTAAAACATGCTCCCAGGGGGTGGGTGGAAAATCCCAACAAATGTGTCGGCTTCTTGACCCCACTTTGAAAATCCAGCCCAACATTTCAAACATGAACTCTGGCCAGGATTTCTCTGTTCCACTAGAATCTCCTGCCCAAAGTCAATGGACTTTTGGCTGCTCCCTACATTTTCCAGTCCTGCCCCCGGAATTAGAGACCAGCCAAAAGTCTGTTAACTTTGGGAAGGAATTTTGGAGGGACCAGAACTGCTCACCTTCACGGTGGCATTTTCAGCCCCAAGCCTGGAAAATCTTGCCCCAAGGTCAATAGACCTTTGCATGGTCCTGTCCCACCCACTACGATTCCCGAGGCAGGCAGGACAGGAAAATCCCACCCTTTATTTCTCCCTGCACAGGTGTTGCCAGACTTGCTGAGTATCTCCAGCATGTTTCTTCTTCTTAATTCCTTAACCAAGCCCAGAATAATCTGCAGATACTCCCCAGAAATGATTCTCTTCACGTGACCTTGTTTTTAGCCAAAAATTAAACACAAATGGTTTGATAGTTTCTCGAATGATCAGCATATAAATGCACCACCAGGTATGACACAAAGACCAAGGTCAGTCCCAATCTTGGCTTGGGTGGCAGAAGTGATCCCTACTGACCAATGCACATGTGTGGATTGTGGGTGAGGTGAGCATGGATGTTCCTACAGTGAAATGGTCACTTGGGCAAGATTAAAGAGAGCAGGAACCATCTATTTAAAGCAGCCTCAGTTAAGAGTTTGAAAGTGGCAGGAGAGGTAACGTAGTCAAAGAGAAGGAAAAGAAAACATTCAGTTGTTTCAAATAAGTGAGCAATCACTGTGTTATCTTTGAGAATTAAAATGTGTTTTAGATCTTCTACAAAAAGCTGGTCAATAACCTTTCATCTCTAACTCAGGGTGTAACAGCACAGAAACAGGTGACTCAGTCCAACTGGGCTATGCCAGCATTTATTTTTCGTATGTGTCATCTCCCATTCTACTTCATTTAACCCCATATTCCCTTCCTCATCACGTGTTTATCTAGCTTCCCTTCAATAAAATGATGTTTGATTGTTTTTCATTAAAACACAAGTAATTTTAATTGCTTGTGAGATTGTGATGAAATAATCCAGTACATGCAAATTAATTTTATTGGGGGAGAAAAGAAACAAAGTGAATCTGAAATGTTAAATCTACAAGATCGTAGAATCCCTAAAGTGCAGAAGGAGGGCATTCAGCCATCAAGCCTACACTGACAACAATCCCACCCAGGCCCTATCCCCATAACCCTCACCTATTTACCCGGTTAATCCTGCTGACACTGAGGGGCAATATTAACAAGACCAATCCACCTGACCCTCACATGTTTAGACTGAGGGAAGGAGCTGGAATACTCAGGAAACCCACACAGACACAGGGCGAATGCACAAACGCCACACCAACAGTCACCCAAGGCTGGAATCAAACCTGGGTCCCCAGCACTGTGAGACAGCAGTGCTAACCACTGTGACATCACGCTGAGAGAATACTTTATCTTCAATCGCTGTTGGCTACGGTGCCATCATTTCGCAGTGGCTCTGGCATTGATCTGTAATTGGCCACTTGTATCCATGGCTTGACATGGAGCGGCATGGAGGATGGTAATGCCATTTAGCCTCGTAGCGACTGTCAGGAGGTGTGCATCTGGGATTTGGAGATGCAGTTTGTGGAAGAACATCATACGAGGCTTTGAGTATCGCTCAGGGAGATTAAAGTAAACTAAAGCGGAAACAACTTGTGGTGTGATGCCACCTTCAGTAATGTTATTAGTAAAATTGAATTCTGCCTTTTTCCTTGCTTATTGCGGAGCATGACTGATGCCTTGATGATCTGCATGTTGGTATTTTTTTTCAGGACAATTTCAGTTAAAATGGAAGTGGAAATATTGTTTGAAAGCACTCAATGTGCCTTTGTGAGCAATTTGTTCTGCTCAATTCAATTTAGACCGCGGCTAAACACTCAAACCCCAGACAATTTGCTCTTTCCTACTCAGTTTTTATTGAACCATTTTAGATTTTCAAATTAAACGAAATGAAAGCAAGTCAAGTTAATTCCAGGATGGCAAGTCAGTATTTTCTCATAAGGAATTATAAATTTCTGTCGGCATTTTACAGAACAGCTGCAAACTCCAGAACCAGTCTAAATTGATGGCTGGAAAGTGGCATGACAGATATCAAATACCACTGTAGAAACAATCACAATGTGACCAAGCCATATCACGCTTAATAGTAGTGGTGTTCACAAATTCACAACTCAACAACGCTATTTGTTTGGAGGATAACCAATTGTTCCTGAGAACTAGCTCCTTTGTATCCTCGCACAACACTGTGTAAATTACAATAAGTTCAATCAGAAAAAGAGAAAGGTTTCTTTACCTGTCGCTGTAGGCAGCAGCAGTAGCAGTGGCAGGTTGGGCATACCTGTAGGCAGCGTACCCACCCTGCAAACAAAAGAAGTAGCTCAGTCCACTTGCAAATTCGTAGCATAGGGTGCCCAGTATTCTCAACATTTGTGGAAGCAGGTCATGATTTATGCCTGAACTGATGATTTCACATCTGATAAGCTCAACGGGGTATATCTGACAGAGGAAACATGAATTTGTAAAGCTGTTTGCTCTACACCTTTTCATTGCTATTTTACCATAACCTATCACATTGTTTGTCAAGTCAGATCTGCCCTGTGATTATGATTTCCAGGTGATGAAGAGGGGAAGTAATATATCAGCACCCTCACAGTCTTGAAATATTCAAGGTCTGCAAATTCTGGTTTAATCTTCTAAGGCACAGTAAACAACTGGACTCAGGTCTTCTTGACAAATATTGTACGTGGTGATGGTTAATGAACTAAAATCTATGTTTATGCAGATAACCGCAAGTAGTAAAGCATAAATTACATGGACTGTCTAGTGACGTACTGGTGCACCACTGTTTTGAATCATTTAATAAAGGGTGCTAATTTGAGACATGAGATGAGGATGTATTTCTTCTCTCAGAGGGTTGAGAGTCTTTGGAACTCCTTGTCGCAGAAAGCTGTGGAGGCACAGTTCTTGTGTATAATTAAAGCTGAGATAGATTTTTGAGTAGTAAGGGGATCAAGGGTTACAGGGAAAGGGTAGGAAAGTGGATGTGAGGAATTTTGGATCAGCCATGATCCTATTGAATGTCAGAGCAGGCTCACATGGCCAAATGGCCTACTCAGGTTCCTATTTCTTATGGTCTTAATGTTAAGATTATACCATGGGGAGAACTGCCTGTCCCACCCACCACAGGAATTGTACTGGGCAGGGGCAGACCATGCAATGGTCCGTTGACCTCGGGTAGGATGATCCTGTTTTGGGATGAGCGCGGCCAGAAAATCCCGCCCCATGTCTCCGTTATTTCCCATGCACCGGGTTTCCAATCTATGCTCGGTCTTTAGGGATTAGAGTACAGATATATCTCTGCTGGGACAGAGAACAAAATAAAAATCAGTGACACGTTCTTCCATACAGCTCTCTTGCGTCTCCTAACAGCTGGTTAGGGAGCAGGATTGGCAGAGTTCTGGAATCAACGTGGTTCAGGTCAGCTGCCCAGTTTGGGCACACCAAAGAAGGAAAGGCAATTAATTTTTAAAGAGAAAATGAAAATGTTCTCATTTAACTAGGCTAAATGAATCATTTAATGGGACTGTAAAGTACTATTCAATTGATCAATTGTGTCAAGCCCAGGCCCATAACAATTTTAAAACCTAATTTATTATTCTTTATGATAATCTTTGAATCAAAAATGTGCAAGTTTGACCCATTCGACATTCATGACACATGTCCATTAGATTTAGGTGTGAGACCACACAGAAAACAATATTTAAGAAGACAAAACCAATCCATGCTGCTGATCTGAAGCTGAGTTTTGAGGTTGAGAACTATTGACTGTGCTCCTATTTACTATTTAATTTAGATGAAGACAAAGTGTACCTTGTTCAAATACAGCTTACTGCTCTCTGCTAAGAAACTGGCCACCTGCTGCACAAATGTTGAACATACTGAAGGATCGAGGATATTCTGTCAAGATATCCCTAACATATTGATCCTAATGCATTTGTTGGCTCCATTATTAAAGTTAATTCTTTAAGTCACACGAGTTGGAATGAAGTCATTCCCATATAAATTTGATTTTAATTAAACTTGCTCATTTTTGAAGTTAGGACAATTATAGATCTTCAATTAAGCAACAGGACAAACAAATGCACATTCAAAATGAATTGTGGGCACTGATGCATTGATTGTCAAACTGTGAGAACAGCAGAGCCTCCTGTTCAATGGGCCAGAATGTTATATCAACCATTTCTAAATGATCGCAGCATGCCAATTAACATACAGAATCCAGTCTCTGTAGATAAAGCAAACACCATTTATGATCCAATTAAAATGTGGTTGGATGTGGCCGTCCCATCACCCTTGGGGACAGCTATCCTCACTTTGTCTTCTTGCAAGTTCAGTGGATGGAAAAGACTTATACAAGCCCTACTTACTAAGCTTTTAGCCAAGATTCCCTGTCTGGAATCAGCATTTATTCCCAATATTTTTTTTTGCCACAGATTACCCCAAGCCCTAGCTACTCGGCAAACCCAGACTGCCTGAAAATGGTTAATATTCACTCAAAGCAAACCCTTCCTGCATCAACAATTTCCCCTTTTATCCCACAGTTAGTAAGAAAGGTTTCACAGCAATCCCCATTCAATGTGATGCTTCACTCATTATCCAGTACTTCATACCTGGAGGAACTTATTGCCATACACTGGTTCTTGATACACTACTCTATAATGAAACAGAAATAATGTTTGGAATGTGAAAAGAATGAATAACCCATGAATCCAATAAGCCATTCCTTTTCAAGTTTGGAATCGATACTGAACCATTGAAAAACCTCAAATCCATATAAATCAAGTATCACCAAATTAAAAAAAAACAGGGAGAAGCTACTCTTGGGTATTGAAGAGGGATTTATTTCTCTGCTATCGTTTCATCTTATCTTGAAAAGATTTTCTTCTGTTTACTAAAGTTTCACACAATGTAATTTTTCAAAGTCTCTGGTAGATGAATTACAGAATGCAATTTGTATTTTCTAATGTTGTCCAATGCATTTTTTAATATTTCTATCAATGAAATTTAATCAATTTAAACTCGGAGGCTGATACCTAACTGTGTAACTTTGAAAGGAAAATACAAGGAAGACAGCTTCTAGGGGGAAATTCTAACAATACACTGTTTCAGTGTGATATAAAACTTATCCACTTTACACAGCGCTGAAAATGAGCCTACTTTGCTTTTATTTATTTTGATGTTTGAAGATTTCAATATCCGGAAGAAATGCGAACATCATCATCTACTTAAGAGGTATCCTTACTGGAAACTAGTATAAAACTGATTTTGCACTTTATCTGAACAATAACTGTTGTTAATTCTAACAATGAGGAAAATAGTTTTAAAAGATCAAACAAAAGACACAAGTCTAAAAGACTTATGATTCTCAAGCATCATTGTTGAGACTTTTTGTTCATCATTCTTCAGGACCAAGTATCTTAATCCAACATCTAACTTGGTAAGTTCCAAAGAACAGATGGGTCTTTTCCATCCCCCTCATATCTTCATTTTTATGGATCATTCACCTCCATCATCGATTCCAATTATGTGGCTCATCTGATTAATCATGTGATCTCCATAAAATTCCAAAACACATTTGATAAAGGGACACAAATCAGACCTGTCAACATAGTTAGACCTCATGGAATAAAAGGAACAATAGGAACATGGATACACAAGTGCCTGAGTCATAGGAGACAGATAGTGGCTGTGAGAAGTTGGTTATCACAGTGGGGGAAGATATATCTGGAGCTTTGCAGACAACCCTGAGTTGGAATCCCTGCTTTTCTTGATCTATAATAATGAAGTAGACTTGATGAGCAGGGCACAATTTCAAAATCTGTAAATGGCACACAATTCAAAAAGTTGTAACTGTGCCTTCTAAGGAACCTTGGTGAGGTCGTGCTGCGCATCTTGTAGATGTTGCACATACTGGCCATTGGTGGTAGAGGGATTGAATATGGGTCGAAGGGATAGCAATCGAGCGGGCTGCTTTGTCCTGGATGGTGTTAAGATTCCTGGGCGTTGTTGGGACTGCATACATTCAGGTAAATGGAGAGTATTCCATTACACTTCTAATGTGTGCTATGTGGATGGTGGACAGGTTTTGGAGAGGCAGGAGGTGAATTACTCACTGCAGTATTCCTAGCCTCCGCCCTGCTCTAGTAACCACAGTATTTACATGGCTAGTCCAGTTTAGTTTTGGGTCGATGATCACCCCCAGAATGTTGATAATGGGGTATTCAGCGAAGGTGATGTCATTAAATGTCAAGGGGTGTTGGTTAGATCTTCTCTTGTTGGAGATGGTCACTACCTAGCAATTGGTTAGTGTGAATGTTACTTGCCACTTGTCAGGCCTGGATATTGTCCAGGTCTTGCTGCACTTGGACATGGACTGTTTCAGTACCTGAGCAGTCATGAATAGTATCGAACATTGTGCAGTCAAAAGCGAACATCCACACTTCTGACCTTATGGTGGAAGGGAAGTCACTGATGAAGCAGCTGAAGATGGTTGGACCTTGGACACTACCCTGAGGAACTCCTGCAATGATATCCTGGAAGTGAGGATTGACCTTTAATCACCACAACCATTTTCCTTTGTGCTCAGGATGACTCCAACCAGTTTCTTCCCCGATTTCCATTTACTCTAGTTTTGCTAGGTCTCTTGATGCCACACTCAGCCAAACACTATCTTGATGTCAAGGGCAGTCACTCTCACCTCACCTCTGGAGTTCAGTTCTTTGGTCCATGTTTGAACCAAGGTTGGAATGAGGTCAGGAGCTGAGTGATCCTGACAGAACCTAAACTGAGCATCAATGAGCAGGTAATTGCTGAGTAAGTGCGATTTGATATTTCTTCCATCACTTTACTGACGATTGAGAGTAGACTGATGGGTGGTAATTGGCCAGGTTGGATTTGTCCTGCTTCTTGCATACAGGACAAACCTGTGTGATTTTCCACATTGTTGGGTAGTTGCCAGTGTTGTAGCTTACTGGAACAGCTTGGCTAGAGATGCAGCAAGTTCTGGAATACAAGTCTTCAGGACTATTGCTGGAATATTGTGGGGGCCTATAGCCTTTGGAGTATCCAGCACCTTCAGCCATCTCTTGATATCACATGGGAGTGAATCGAATTGGCTGAAGACTGACATCTGTGATGCTGGGGACCTCCAGAGAAGGCTGAGTTTTCAGGACAGAGCAGTTGGAGAGAAACTACTCCCACTGGCACAAGCATCCAGAACTAGAGGACATGGATTTAAGGTGATTGGCAAAACAGTGAACTGCAACATGAAGGAAAATGTTTTCTTTTTATTCAACAAGTGATTAGGATCCAGAGTGAACTACCTGATAGCATGGTGAAGGCAGATTCAATCAAGGCCTCCAAAGAGGGATTCAGATAATTACCTGAGGAGAAAAAAAAAATCTGCAGGATTGCGAGGGAGTGGGATAAAGTGAAGTTCTGTTGCAGAGGGCCAACAGGGGTGCGATGTGCCAAACAACCTCATTCTATGCTATAACCATTCTATAAATTTAATATGCTTCAGGTGCTCCAGTTTTCTCCCTCAGCCTGAAGGTGTATGGGCTAGGTTGACAGCCATGCTTTCTATCAGGGGGACAATCAGGAGTTACGGTGATAGGGCCTGGGTGGGACTGTTGTCGGTGCAGGCTCGAGGGCCAAATAGCCTCCTTCTGCACTGTAGGGATTCTACGATTCTCTTGGGAGAGAAGTTTCTTAGCTGTATTTTTCTGTTCCATGACAGGTAGCAGTGAGATGGAACACTCCATTGTTACACAGTATCCATCTAATGAAGTAACTGAGAGCCAAGATACCTTCTTCTGAAAGCCTGCAGATTTTGAATTTAAATTTAGGTCTTCGATTTGGCCCTAGGGTGCTCAGAATCTTTTGTTGTGTACCAGTCCCCATTTGTACTTTTAAACTTGTGGCTCAGCCTGCAGCTCAGTGCAGTGTGGAAATGGTCATGCTTGCCTGAGGTAGGAATACTAAATAATGGCATTGGAAGCAAAAGTAAATAATATTTTGATTCCACTCTCCCATCTATCATTTTAATGAGCAACAGAGCCATTACTCTAATGCTGTAAAATCTGCAGATATCAGACACATTAAAGTCACCAGAAAAATGCCTACAGAACTCTCCAAAAATAGAACAGAAATGGCATGAGATGTTTGGAAACTAAATGAGAAAAACATCTTTAACAAAATGAAAGTCATTTACAACACTGTTCATTAACAGGAAAGTAATAATACTGCAACATATTATGCCAATGTTTAAAGTGGTCACCATGTATATATTTTAATACCATAAATTTGAAAAGAATACGGCACACACACACCAGCATATGGTTATTGCAAGAAAGAATTATGAAAAATTATTTGGATATGAGCACAGCTGCATTGTTGTTTTTCAGCCTTTGGACAGGTGGTACAACAAAGTTAAAAATGGCAGATACTGCCAGCAAACTTGTAAGAAGGATGACTTTAGTAATGAGTGAAGGCTGCGTGCACATCGCAAGTACTTACATAAATGTCTGCCCCATAAAATCCATCTTGATAAACAACACTGCAACAATTCACACACAAAAAGAAACATTCATGTTAATGTATTTTCATATGCAAGAGCATGCATCAAATACTGCACCGCATAGGTTAGTCGACTGAAGGAACAAAGGTCGAAACACTAATCTTTAAGGATGTTGAACAGATTTTTCTCAAAGCATGTTTTTTCTTCAACGTGCGTGACTGTAAACCAATGAGAATGAATCTTGCTTGGAAAACAGTGAATAAGTTGATGGAAAGGATAAATTAATGAAACCAATCTAGCTATTTGGTGACATGGTGCATTAGTCCTGCCACAAAATGGTATTATCAGTTCATTCTGGACAATGTAGGTCATTCCTGAATTGAATGCTAATATATAGAGGTTCAAACTGATTATGCAATGATGCAAAGGGGACTCTTCCGCCTTGCTGTAAACTGAAAAGAATTACTCCAATTAGAGGAGTTGGTTTGATAATGGTATAAAATGGAACCTATTTATTCCATGTTATCAACTGACTTGATTTCTTATTGTCATGTATTGGTATACCGTGAAAATTATTGTTTCTTGTGCACTGTACAGATAAAGCTTACTGTGCATAGAGTACATAAGGGAGAAGGAAAGATGAGGGTGCAGAATGCACTGTTACAGTCATAGTTAGGGTGTAGAGAAAGATCAGCTTAATATATGTTGTACAGGTTGCGTGTAGCTTCAGACTGACCGCATTGATAGGACCAAAAACTTTCCAACCTCAATCTGATCTCAATACAAATCCTCCTGCCACTACGATAGGGTGATTTTGTACTTTATTCCAGCTATCCAACTGCAATTTATGAGTTTATTGCTCAATTAATATTGGACATAGAGCAATTATGTACCTTGCATTTCTATTCACTTCAAATTGAGTTAAATTTATCTCACTGAGGTCTTTAGTCAGTTAGAGAACATTCTCATCATCTCCCTCTGGGACAGAGATGAACAATGATCCAGAAGACCCAGTTTTCTCGCCCACATCTTTTCTCCAGCCAGACAGTGTGTGTCAATATATTCTCAGCAAGCTGATCTAATGCAATCACCTCGAGTTTTGTTTGCCAAGAAACCTGACAGGGATTGCAACACTTTGTTGCGCAGTGCCCATATTTTTGGTGTTATGAATGAGAATGAGTCTCGCTTAGGAAACACTGAATAAGTTGGTGGAAATGATAATTTAATGAAACAAATCTAGTTACTTGGTGACATGGTTGCATTAGTCCTGCCACAAAATGGTATTATCTGTTCATTCTGGACTGGTAACAGTAATGACTAATGTAGGAAGTTTTGGAGTTGAATGCTAACATAGAGACATCAGTGTCATGCCAACATGCCTGTACTGGCAGCACAGGATGCCAAAACTGTCATTGACGTGCACACTGGGAGCATGTGCCAATGACAGGTAAGGTAGAGGGATCGTGATGTCCGTCAACATGAAATAGTTCAACTCAAATGACGCTTTATCTCACCAAAATGCTCCAGCTAATGTCCCCTTTTAACCTCATATAGGAAGGCATCATCAAACACTTTCAGCTTAATTGCTGACTGATTTCTGCTGGCTGTTGCTGTTTTAGTGGAAGTGTTTGGAGGTTTGTACTGCTACTTAAGGGTTGGGAGTCTACGGAGGGTGATGTGGCACATGGTGAAGGTCTTGGTTCTGACTTCAAGAGTCCTGCTCAGATCATTTGCTCCGGGTTCTGCATTCTGCAGTTATCAGGTCCTTTGGCCTCCAACATGTCAGGGAAAATGAGCTGAGGTGAAGCAAAGAAGGGCAAGATGGAAGGAGGGAGGAGGAAGTGGGGGAAATGTTATCAGTGGAAAGCCATATCCACTCAGGGTCTTCAGAGACCAATTTTCCCAGCTCACCCTCATTGAGGAACAGTGCTTGTGCTCATTAAGGAGATGCTCAATCAAATCCCTAACCCCAACCCTCTACTGGGGGCTGGCGTGCAGTCTCAGAGAAGGGTAAGGGTAGCATTGAGGTAGTTGTGAATATGAACTTCTTCAGTTTGGTTTCCTTCCAGGCTGTATTTCCAACACCTCACTCTTGCAGAAAGAGATCACGCATACTCTGTGTGCCTGCAGAAAGAAAGACATATTCACCTTTTTCAGAAAGAAGCTGGTGAAGCAAATACATGGCTGTGCTGGGATAGAGAGCTTCTCCAAGCTGCAGGGCACCACTGGTTACCACATAGCACTTTGCACGTAAACTCAGCAATGCAACTCAATCCACTGCCTCAATGCCCAGCTGGTGTGTAGCCATAGTCAGTGCATCAAGCAAGTGGAGTGCTCAGTAATCTGGCAATGCCTATGATGCCTCTATCCTGTGCCATCAGCTGACTCATCAGCATTTGAATGAACGTAAGGGGCCAGAGGCTGACTACTGGGCAACAAAGGATAGTTGCCGACCACTTGGTTCATAACTTTGGGTGTACAACCTCAGCGTGTGACATAAGTGATGCTACCCCTCAATATGTCATTGAGAAGAACATAAGAACGTGAGAAATAGGAGCAGGAGTAGGCCATTGAGCTCCTTGAGCCTGCCCCGCCATCCAATAAAATCATGGCTGATCTAAAGGTGGTTCAGTTCAACTTACCCATCTGCTCCCTATAACCCTTAATTCCCTTATCGATCAGAAATCTATCTACCCGTGACTTAAACACATTTAACGTGGTAGCCTCCACTGCTTCAGTGGGCAGAGAATTCCAAAGATTCACTACCCTCTAAGAGAAGAAGTTCCTCCTCAACTCTGTTCTAAATTGACTTCCCCTTATTTTGAGGCTGTGCCCTCTAGTCCTTGTTTCCTTTTTAAGTGGAATTAATCTCTCTGCCTCTACCCTGTCTAGCCCCTTCATTACCTTATATGTCCCTATAGGATCCCCCCTCAGCCTTCTAAACTCCAACAAGGACAGGCCCAATCTATTCAATCTCTCCTCATAAGCTTACCCCCTCATCTCCGGTATCAGCCTGGTGAACCTTCTCTGTACTCCCTCCAAGGCCAATATATCCTTGCAAATAAGGGGATCAAAACTGCACTCAGTTCTCCAGTTGCGGCCTCACCAGTGCCCTGTACAGTTGCAGCAAGACCTCCCTGCTTTTATATTCTATCCCCCTCGCTATAAATGCCAACATTCCATTCGCCTTCTTGATCAGCTGCTGCACCTGCAGACTGGGTTTTTGGGATTCATGCACAAGGACCCCCAGGTCCCTCTGCACAGTAGCATGTTGTAATTTTTCACCATTTATAGTCCATTTTACCATTATTCCTTCCAAAGTGGATAAGATAACCTCACCCTTGCAGCATTCAGATCACTGCAGCAAAGTTTCTGCTGCCTGGACCATTGAGGAGGAGCTGGCTGGTAGTTTGCCATGATTCACCATGGTCTACGCAATGCCTTGCACATCCTTGCCATCATCAGGGTACAGGCCTTACCAGTAGCTAAGGGAGAGGAAGTGGAAGAGGAAGTGCACAAGGAAGGGAGGTGGCAATCAATATAGCCAATTACCAGTCACACTGTCCGCTATTGACTTATCCAATTGTGGAACCGATAAATAAACTCCCAAATCCCTATTCAACAAAAGCCCCAAACCTTATTTCCTCCTATTCCTGACAATCACTGAGTCCTCGTGCCCACAACATTGAAATAAAGTCACCACAAAACATTCCAAACCAACTTTTATCAATCAAACCATCCAATGTTCCAGAGAACAGTTAATTCATTGCCTTTGTGCATTCCCTTAGTGCCTGTTTTCTGAGACTCTTTGCATGTGCCAGTGTTCTTAGACAGTGCTACTCAGTACTTGCACCACGGCAAGTGACAGGCTGCGGATTTTCATTCAGTTAGGCTGCAAATGGTCTCCAGCTGCTCTGTGTCTGACAGGTTGTGTTACACACTACAGGTTGTGTTACGCGCTACACCCTCCTTGACACGGGCAGCACCAAGTCTGGACTGCCTGACTGAAGGGTAAGAGTAAAGGAACTGTCAGAGCGACAGTTGTGGGAGGTAGCCAAGGGCAGCAGGTTCGTATTCAAGGTGCCACTGCCACTCCAACTTGTTGGCCAGCATTTATTGCTCATTCCTAGTTGGTATTGGAGGGCAGTTGAGAGTCAACCACATGACCTCACACCTTAATCAATGCTGTAATACTAACCTCACACCCTACTCAATGCTGTAATACTATCCTCACACCCTACTCAATGCTGCAATACTTACCTCACACCCTACCCAATGCTGTAATAATAACCTCACACCCTACTCAATGCTGTAATACTATCCTCACACCCTACTCAATGCTGCAACTTACCTCACATCCTACTCAATGCTGTAATACTTACCTCACACCCTACCCAATGCTGTAATACTAACCTCACACCCTACTCAATGCTGCAATACTTACCTCACATCCTACTCAATGCTGTAATACTTACCTCACATCCTACTCAATGCTGCAATATTTACATCCTACTCAATGCTGGGTAAGGATGGCCGATTTCCTTCCCTGAAGGCTATCAATGAACCAGGTGGATTTTTCCAACAATCAACAATGGGTTTCATGGTCATCAGTAGATTCCTTATTCCAGGTATTTTTTCACTGAATTCAAAATCTACCTGCCATGACGAGATTCAAACCCAGGTCTCCAGAACATGAGCTGAAGTTCTGGATTCATAATCTAGTGAAAACACTGCTAGGCCATCGCCAACTGTGCATGTGTGTGTGCAAACACATGTGTGTACATGTGTGTGTACGTGCATGTGTGCGCATGTGCATATGTGTGAGTACACATGCATGTGTGCATGCGTGTGCGTGCGTGAGGAAGCTGGAGGTATCAAGCAATTGAAGTCTTACGTATGAGGTGAGAATGTGGGATGAGTGGGAAGAGAGGGGGAGGATTAGCATTCTCTCGCCTTACAGGTTTTCAGCCTCATCAATGACCACGACCTCACTCATATCCACTGCAGTGATGGAGACGGTCATCCCTGTTACCATCGTAAGCATATACAGCATGATAGCTTTCCACTGGCTAGCTCCTGCTGCCTTCACTTATTGCCATTCTATCCTGCAAGATAGAAGTCATTGTGTCAGTGGGTGTGCTGCAATCTGGTCTGCAAAGAGGCTGTGTGACTGAATATCTGGCAGTGTGTGCAAGCTGTCAGGTGTGGGTATAGGGTTTGAAGAAATGCTCAGCATGAGTGTGAAAGAAAGCAAAGACTGAGCAGTTATGATTGATTGGGATTTTTGCTAAAAGACTGATGGAGTACAGAGAACTGAGTAGTATGTGAGGCTAATAATGCAGCATTGAGTAGGGTGTGAGGATAGTATTACAGCATTAAGTAGGGTGTGAGGTTAATATTGCAGCATTGAGTAGGGTGTGAGGATAATATTTCAGCATTGAGTAGGGTGTGAGGTTAATATTTCAGCATTGAGTAGGGTGTGAGGTTAGAGTTGCAGCACTGAGTAGGGTGTGAAGTTAGTATTACATCATTGAGTAGGGTGTGAGGTTAATATTTCAGCATTGAGTAGGGTGTGAGGTAGTATTGTAGCATTGAGTAGGGTGTTAGGTTAGAGTTGCAGCATTGAGTAGGGTGTGAGGTTAGTATTATAGCATTGAGTAGGGTGTGAAGTTAGTATTATAGCATTGAGTAGGGTGTGAGGTTAGTATTATAGCATTGAGTGGGGTGTGTAGTTAGAGTTGCAGCATTGAACAGGGAATGAGGTTAGTATTACAGCATTGAGTAGGGCGTGAGGTTTGTATTAAAGCATTGAATAGGGTATGAGGTGAGAGTTACAGCATTGAGTAGGTATGAGGTTAGAGATGCAGCATTAAGTAGGGTGTGAGGTTAATAGTACAGCATTGAGAAGGATGTGAGGTGAGTATTGCAGCATTGAGCACGGCGCGAAGTTAGCGTTACAGCATTGAATAGGGTATGAGGTTAGAGTTAAGGTGTGAGGTTAGTATCACAGCATTGAGTTGGGAGTGAGGTTAGTATTGCAGCATTGAGTAGGGTGTGAAGTTACAGTTACAGCACTGAGTAGGGTGTGAGGTTAGAATTGCAGCATCGAGTAAGGTGTGAGATTCGTATTACAGTATTGAGAAGGGTATCAGGTTAGAGTTAACGTGTGAGGTTAGAGTTCCAGCATTGAGTAAGGTGTGAGATTAGTATTACAGCATTGAGCAGGGTGTGATGTTAGCATTGCAGCATTGAGTAGGGTGCGAAGTTAGAGTTACAGCATTGAGTAGGGTGTGAATTTAGTATTACAGCATTGAGTAGTGTATGAGGTTAGAGTTGCAGCATTGAGTAGTGTGTGAGGTTAGATTTGCAGCATTGAGTAGGGTGTGAGGTTAGTATTACAGCACTGGTTAAGGTGTGAGGTTTGAATTGCAATTTATGGAATATGGCATTTGATTTTGCATTCACTTGTTTTGACCATTCCTATGGCACTGCATCCAGTTTATCGGTGTTAGACAGCTGGTACAAGCTGCGTTCCCTATCTAATCCCACCATCTTCCCAGTGTCCATCTCTATGAGTGCAACTGCAACAACACTCTAAGGATCTAACACCATTCAGGACAAAGCAACTCACTTGGTTGGCACTCCATGCACCATCATTTAATTCCTCCACTTTGATGCAGTGGCAGCAGTGTGAATCGTCTATGGGAAGCACCACAGCAACTCACAAAGGCCCATCAATGTTAACATCGAGATGGAGAGATTGATGGGAACACCACCCCCTGCAAGATCCCCTCCAAGGCACACACCATCCTGACTTGGAACCACGAGCTGAATTTTATGGTGTACCACCGACTGAAAAATCACCCCCAAGTCTGTCCACCTGCAGCAAATGTATGCTGGAGCAACCTTAATTGTGTCAGGGTGAGACATCAGCTCCCATATGGGTGGAAGTCCAGCCTGACAGGGCTGTTAGCCAATCTGATTTGCAGCTCTGTAGTCTCAGCAGTGCCATGTTCAGGCAGTGGCCACTGATGGGACTACAGGCAGTCCTGAAGAAAGAGGTGATGCAGCCTGGGCCAGAATTCTCCAGCTGTTCACATCAGTGGGATTAGAGAATCCCTAGAGTGCAGAAGAAGGCCATTTGGCCCATCAAGCCTGCATTGTCAACAATCCCACCATTTCCCGTAACACCACATATTTAACCGGTTAATCTCCCTGACACGATGGGGCAATTTAGCATGGCTAATCCATCTAACTCGCACACCTTTAGGGTGTTGGAGGAAACCAGAGCACCTGGAGGAAACTCACACAGACAGTCACCCAAGGCCAGGAATTGAACACAATCCCTGGCACTGTAAGGCAGCAGTGCTAACCACTGTGCCACCATGCCACCCCAGTTTATTACACGTATTTACCCTGCTCATCCCCCGACACTAAGGGACAATTTACAATGGGATAGGAGCACGTTGTAATCATACTGGCTCTGGTTTAAAACAGGCTGAAGCAAAGCCATCAGTTCATAAGATTGTTAGATAAATATGGATGAGGAAAACTATTTGATTTGTCTTACTTCATCCCTTCAAAGAGATCCCAGCACTTGCCCATTGCAGCCGCCACATGCGCCTTCAAGGAGGTTTGTGCTTCCACACATCGATTGCTCTTTCTGTGAAGAATTTCCTTCCATCCTGGTAATTAAGCCTTAACCTAATGGATTGAATCGGTGTTCCCCGACCTGCATTTCTTTAAGATGTTTATTGGAGCAGGTGTTGGAAGCGGCTGGGGAAGAATCCCCATTCTGTAGTAAGAGTTTTTCAAAAATTCTTTCATGGGATGTGGGAGTCACCAGCAAGGTGAGTGTTTGTCCATTCACAATTATCCCTGGGAAGGTGATGGTGAACTGCCTCTTCAAACGGCTGCAATCCATGTTTGCAGCAACACCCAGTGCTGCTGGCAAGTGAGTTCCAGGATTTTAAACCCGCAGCAGTGCAGGGTCAGTGATATCAGGCTGGATTTTACATTTCCCTGTTGGCTTCTTTGAAAGTGGAGTCTTATGAAATAAAGCATGTGGCCTTCCCACCACCTCCCCACCCTCCCTCGATCTGCCTCTCATTTTGCAGTAGCGGGAAGTATACTATGGGCCTTATATCCACTCCCACTGCTACTCAACCCCATGGCAGGAGAAGATGTAGGCCAGGCAGGTACCTTGGCAGCTTTTACTCTATGGGTTGATGTCAGAAAAGAGGGAGCTTCCTTCTTTCTGAGGAGATGCTCTGCACTCCATTGGAGGCAACCCCCCAATCAAGACCATAACCCCCCTTTTACTCCCCGCCACCCCCAGTCACCAGCTTCTCAAATTGGTCCCCTGCTCCACTCTCCTTTCCTTCCTTGTTGGGGTCTGCCAGCCAGGCCTATCCAAGAGCCCAGTTTTAAAGTCTGGAGGTTGGATGGATTTTCTAGCCTCACCATGGCTTGTTTCTGACAGCGGAATCTGACCACTGACAGCAGCCTACACCAGCAGGAAACCCACGTCTGGCAGTTACCACTGCTGCCTCACCAAACCAGGGACTCACATTCGATTCCCGGCTTAGCTGACTGTCTGTGTGGAGTTTGTACATTCTCTCCGTGTCTGCGTGAGTTTTCTCTGGGTGTTCTGGTTTACTCCCACAGGTCAAGGATGTGCGGCTTAGATGGATTGGCCAAGCTAAATTGGGTTTTCCGGGTCTCAAGAAACTCAGCAGGAAAAAGAGGCTGGGCAGAATGGATGTATAAGGTAAGTACATACACAGCACTGTTGTGGGACAAAACAAGCACTGTGGGAGCACTGAAGAGAGGCTGCGATTTGCGAGTGGAGAGCTTGTGGGTGAGTACAGCGACTTTTTCTTTCTTTTTCTTTCTTTTAAAAACTAACTTTGTTTTAGTGGGTTTTTTTTGCTTGCTTTAAGTTTTACCCCGGAAGTAGTTGCGAGGGCACTCGGGTCAAGTTTTTTTTTCACCCTACTATAAATTAGACCGGAGGGGATTCCCGATACTCTACATAGGTAGAGCATCCCAGCCCTCCCCCCTCCTCAAACCTAAAAGAGAGAGAGAGAGAGGGGGGCTCTGTCTGAGAGCAGGTAAGACTGCTTTTGTTTTTGTGTGTGCTGTCAGGGCTTTGGCTCACAGGGCCAAAGGGATAAGGTAAGTTATAAGTTTTTTTTTACTTTTTCCTCTGGGTTGCTAAAAGAGGCAAGTATGGGTGTGAGATCTGTATGTTGTTGCCAATGCAACATGTGGGAGGTCTTGGAAGCTCCTGGTCTACCAGACATCCACACCTGTGCTCGGTGTGTGGAGCTGCAGGCCCTACGGAACCAGGTTAAGGAGCTGCAAATGCAGCTCAAGGACCTTCGGCTCTTTCAGGAGAGTGAGGCGGTTATAGATAGGAGCTATCAGCAAGTAGTCACACCAGGGCAATGGGAAGAGGGCACTTGGGTAACTATTAGGAAGGGGAAACCACGGGTGATGGAGAGCACACCGGTGGATGTCCCCCTTCAAAATAAGTACTCCGGCCTGAGTACTACTGGGGGGGACAGCTCACCCGAGGGAGGAAGCAGTGGCCAGGTCTCTGGAGCTGAGCCAGTAAGTCAAAAAATCAAAAAAAGAGCAGAAAGGTAGTGCTAATAGGGGACTCCACAGTGAGGGGGGCGGACAGGCGTTTTTGTGGACGTAGATGGGAGTCGCGGATGGTGGTTTGTCTCCCTGGGGCTGGGATTCGGGATGTCTCTGGGCGTGTCCCAGACATCCTGAAAGGGGAGGGTGAGGAACCAGAGGTTGTAGTGCATATAGGTACTACTGACGTAGGTAAGAAGAGGGAGGCACTCGTGAAAAGGGACTATAGGGAACTGGGTAGGCAGCTGAGGAAGAGAAAAGCGAAGGTAGTAATCTCAGGATTGCTGCCTGTGCCACGGGAGAATGAGGGAAGAAATGGAATGAGGTGGAGGCTGAATGCGTGGCCGAGGGACTGGTGCAGAGGGCAGGGATTTCGGTTCCTAGATCACTGGGACCTCTTTAGGGGTAGGTGGGACCTGTACAGTAAGGACGGGTGGCACTTAAATCCCAGGGGGACTAATATCTTGGTGGGAAGACTGGCTAAGGCTACCGGGGGGACTTTAAACTAGAAAGGATGGGGGGAGGGAATTGTGATGGGGAGACTGGGACAGAGGAGGTTAGCTCCCAGGTAGGGGAGGACCGCAGGCAGTATGAGAGGGAGGTTAGACAGGGGGTGGAGAAGGGAAAAGACTGAGGGGCTGAAGTGTATATATTTTAATGCAAGGAGTGTAGTGAATAAGGTAGATGAGCTTAGGGCGTGGATTGCTGCTTGGGAATGTGATGTGGTGGCCATTACGGAGACTTGGATGTCTCAGGGACAGGACTGGGTACTTCAGGTGCCAGGTTTCAGATGCTTCAGGAAGGACAGGGAGGGTGGCAGAAGAGGTGGTGGAGTGGCACTGTTGATCAGGGACAGTGTCATGGCTGCAGAGAAAGAGGATGCCGTGGAGGGACTATCTACAGAGTCTCTGTGGGTGGAAGTTACGAACAGCAAAGGGTCGAAAACTTTGCTGGGTGTATTCTATAGGCCGCCCAATAGTGACAGGGAAGTTGAAGTGCAGATAGGGAAACAGATTCTGGAGCGATGTATTAATAACAGAGTTGTCGTGATGGGAGACTTCAATTTCCCAAACATCGACTGGAATATCCCTAGGGTAAGGGGTTTGGATGGGGAGGAGTTTGTTAGGTGTGTTCAGGAAGGTTTCCTGACACAGTATGTGGATAAGCCTACGAGGGGAGAGGCTGTACTTGACCTGATACTGGCGAATGAACCAGGGCAGGTGATGGATCTCTCGGTAGGAGAGCATCTTGGGAATGGTGACCATAATTCTATCTCCTTCACAATTGCATTGGAACGAGATAGGATCAGGCAGGCTAGGAAGGTGTTTGTCTGGAGTAAGGGGAGATACGAAGAAGTCAGGAAGTTACTTGGACAAATAAACTGGAAGGAGGCGTTCTTAGGGAAAAGTACCGAAGGAAGGTGGCGGATATTCAAGGAATGTTTGTCTGGAGCTCTGCATGACAACGTTCCGATGAGACAAGGGGGTTTTGGTAGGTCGCGGGAACCGTGGTGCACGAAGGCTGTGTTGAACCTAGTCAGGAGGAAAAGGAAGGTGTACAAAAGGTTCAGGGAACTAGGAGAGGTTAAGGATCTTGAGGAGTATAAGGACTGTAGAAAGGAGCTTAAAAGGGAAATTAGGAGAGCCAGAAGGGGTCATGAGAAGACCTTGGTGGGTAAAATTAAGGAGAATCCCAAGGCCTTCTATAAATATGTGAAAGGTAAAAGGATGAGAAGAGAAGGGATAGGACCTATAAAAGGTGAAGGGGGAAAGGTCTGTGTGGAACCAGAAGAAATGGCAGAGGTGCTTAATGAGTACTTTGCCTCAGTATTCACAGTGGAAGCTGATCTGGGAGATTTTGCTACGGATTTGCAGCAGATGGAAAAGACTGAGTATGTGGATATTAAGGTGGAGGATGTGTTAGAACTTTTGAATTCTATCAAGATAGATAAGTCGCCGGGACCAGATGGGATGTACCCCAGGATACTGTGGGAGGTGAGGGAAGTGATTGCAGAGCCCCTGGTGATGATCTTTGCGTCGTCAATGGAGACGAGAGAGGTTCCGGAAGATTGGAGGATTGCGGATGTAGTTCCTATTTTCAAGAAAGGGAACAGAGATAGCCCGGGAAATTACCGACCGGTGAGTCTGACCTCAGTGGTTTGTAAGCTGATGGAGAGGCTTCTGAGGGACAAAATTTACGAGCATTTGGAGAGGTTTGACATGATCAGGAATAGTCAGCATGGATTTGTCAAGGGCAGGTCGTGCCTTACGAGCCTAGTTGAGTTCTTCGATAATGTGACTGAACACATTGACGAAGGAAGTGCAGTGGACGTGGTGTACATGGACTTCAGCAAGGCGTTTGATAAGGTCCCCCATGCAAGACTTCTTGAGAAGGTGAGAGGACATGGGATCCAAGGGCCTTTGGCCTTGTGGATCCAGAACTGGCTTGCCTGCAGAAGGCAGAGAGTGGTTGTGGATGGGTCTTTTTCTGAATGGAGGTCAGTCACCAGTGGAGTGCCCCAGGGATCTGTTCTAGGACCCTTGCTGTTTGTCATTTTCATAAATGACCTGGATGAGGAAGTGGAGGGATGGGTAAGTAAGTTCGCTGATGAAGGTCGGTGATGTTGTGGATGGTCTGGAAGGATGTCAAAAGTTGCAGCAGGACATAAATAGGATGCAGGACTGGGCAGAGAAGTGGCAGATGGACTTCAACGCGGATAAATGTGTAGTCGTCCATTTTGGCAGAACCAACGGGTTGAACGAGTACACTATCAAGGGCAGGAGTCTTAGTAGTGTTGAAGAGCAGAAAGATCTTGGGGTCCGGGTCCACTGGACTCTTAAATCGGCCTCGCAGGTGGAGGAGGTGGTCAAGAAGGCATATGGTGTACTGGCCTTCATTAATCGAGGGATTGAGTTTAGGAGTCGGGAGGTAATGCTGCAACTTTATAAGACCCTTGTCAGGCCTCATTTGGAGTACTGTGCGCAGTTCTGGTCGCCTCACTATAGGAAAGACGTAGAAGCTATTGAAAGGGTACAGAGGAGGTTTACAAGGATGTTGCCTGGACTGGGAGGCATGCCTTATGAAGTTAGGTTGAGGGAGCTGGGACTCTTTTCCCTGGAGAGACGAAGGTTGAGAGGCGACCTGATAGAAGTTTATAAAATGTTGAGAGGAATAGATAGGGTGGATTCTCAGAGGCTATTTCCCCAGGTTGAAATGATCGCTACGAGAGGACACAGATTTAAGGTGCGGGGAGGAAAGTACAGAAGTGATGTTAGGGGTAAGTTTTTCACTCAGAGGGTGGTGAGTGAATGGAATCGGCTGCCGTCAGTGGTGGTGGAGGCGAACTCGCTGGGGTCTTTTAAAAGACTTCTGGATGAGTATATGGGGTTTAATGGGATTGGAGGTTATAGATAGGTCTATAGATTGGTAGGTGTTGTTGTGATCGACGCAACTCGTGGGCCGAAGGGCCTGTTTGTGCTGTAGTGTTCTATGTTTAAGCAGAAATGTTTCCTCTGACCCCATAACCTTACTCTGCAAGTCCAACTTATCACAATCTCTAACAGCCATACCCTGATAACGGCCCTGTGATCGCCAAATCTTAAACAATCGTACGCGCTGACTCCTATGTACATATGGTTGCCTCGCAGTGGAAGGACATGTTTCTGATAGGGAATCACATGCATTCCATCAATATACATTAGCTTCAAATGTTTTGCAAAGCCAAAGTGCTGAGTTTCAATCAATCATAAAGCAAAAGGGTAGATAATTGAAGTAAGGCATGTTCCAGTTGTACTGCTCGACAGTCACAACCTTAACAACTGAATGCATAATAATGGGGTAATTCGAAACTCAGGAGATGAAAGCCGGAACTCAACCATCTTGCTTGCGTGGAATTGGAGCGGGCGAGGATCCGACAACAGAAATCTCCCTTAACCTTGGGCGACAATTTCCGGTCTTGCCTCAACTAGGCTGTAAAATCCCATCCCTGATGTCCGTTACTAAAAGGATGGTATAGTTAGGTCTTCGATAGTTGTGATTGCAACTAATGGTTTGACTAGTTCTCGTCTGAATCATTATATGGCAGCACTATTTTAGGCACCTGTCACTAATGTTTTGCAGGTAGTCAGCTGGGAAACTAACTGGCAACTTCAAACTGAATCATGAGGACATAAACTTGCTGAGTTTTGGGCTGGAACACCAAATGGTGACACATTCCTGGACAAATCAAGAGAAAAAGAACTCTGCCAATATGCCTTAGCTGATGGCTGATTAGAATAGAAACTGTTTGCACTCTGCAGCTCAGTCCACTATTCCGGTCAAAAGAATGGCACAATAAACAAGGATAAATCTGGGGGTAAAGCAGGATAATAAGGCAGTAATCAGCTCACTGGTTCATTGCGCTATTTAATGAGCTTCGCAAGGGAAAACAAGACCGGCATCTAACAAAGCCCAAAAGTTGACCTGTGAACACCAAAGACGAAATGGATACAGGATCTGTCTACTAATCTGAACACAGCATAATGCTCAGCGACTAAGAGAGACAAAGAACGAAAAGGAAAATAAAGATTGGAAACAAACAGGTTGTAAGAAAGATTGGTAAGCTTGCCCAGGTTGAGTAATTGAGGGAATCTTCATTTGGCACTATTTTGAAGCAAGGAGACTTGAGAAGAAAAGTTGGCACATCTGAATGTAAAATAGTGACTGCAAGTAATTGCATAGCTGAAAAATCAAAACATGTAAACGCAGGAGCAGGGTTTGAACTCAATGGTAAAAGGTGTTCACACAGTATGGAGGAGGAAGAATTGAAGTCTGAGGCATGTTTACTGAGCTATGTAAACAAAACATTCAAGAGGATGCTTAAAATCTCTTCTTCCTGCTCGAGACTGCTTCACATGTTTAAGGCAATTGTAATGATGCACAGTCATAAACTTCATCAGGAACACAAAAGGGATATTTTATTGTTAGAGGAAAAGAAAACTGTAGAGAGGCTGACAACAGCCCACCGACAGCCCCAGTCTCTACATATCTTCAGGTTGTCTTCTCCCCAAGAGAAGTCTTCAGCCTCTGGGGTGATGACCCACTCTCAGTCCCAGTTGGTCCCTCAAGCCAGCGGACCCTCTTCAGTTGCCCTTAAAGGGGCCATCATCAAAGCAGTAAAGTTTGGATTCAAATATACAAAGAAAAGACATCTGAGTCACGAAATGCAAAAAGGGATGATCTTGCAGAGAAGGTAATGCATAGAAACTGGTTGTTTAGATAGCCTCCTCCCATCCTACTCATTTTCTCCCACCTTATCAATATATCTTTCCATTCCTTTCTTCTGCATGTGCTTATCTCATTTCACCTTAGATATATCAATGCTATGTGCTGGGAGGTGACTTTTCTGGGAATTCCTTTCCTGTGAGGGTCCTCTCTCCATTTGCTCGAGAGTTAGAACCAGTAGTTCCCACTTGCTGTAGATCAATTTGTACAGATTTTTATGGGATGTTGACTTTCAGTATAAATGGACAATAGGTAAAGATCTGTGGAAGAAAATAAAGGCCTCTGAAATGTGCTTATTCAGACCTATGTTTAGAAGGATGAGGGGGGATCTCAAAGAGACGTATAAGATAATGAAGGGGATGGATAGGGTAGAGGTGGAGAGATTCTTCCCGCTCAGAAAGGACAATAGGACTAGGGGGCACAGCCTCAAGATAAGGGGGGGGGGTGCGGTTTAGAACGGAGTTGAGGAGGAACTTCTTCACTCAAAGGGTGGTGAATTTCTGGAATTCTCTGCCCGTTGAAGTGGTGGAGGCTACCTCACTAAATATATTTAAGACATGGGTAGATAGGTTTTTGGTAGGCAAGGGAATTAAGGGTTATGGGGAGAAAGCGGGAATGTGGAACTGAGCCACTTCAGATCAGCCATGATCTTATTGAATGGCGGGGCAGGCTCGAAGGGCTAGATGGCCTACTCCTGCTCCTATTTCTTATGTTCTTATGTTTAAAATTGCACATAGAAGCCACAACACAAATTCCAAGAGAAGCTTGAAATTGCAAAAGCAAAAATCAATTTGAAAAAGTATCCAGAGATGAAAATGTCAACATTTCAGCCATTTGATCAGAGCTGGAAAGTTACAGAGATCTCTTCTCAAGGGAAAAGTGAAGGGAAGCAGAAGGAGGGGCCAATTTAGACATAGGGAGGCAGAGAGAAAACAGGGAACTATGGATCAGTAAGTTTAACATCGATAGTGGGGAAAATTCTCGAATCCATCAACAAAGACTTCATAGCAAAGTATTTAGAAAGCAGTGTGAGGATCAGACGCAGTCAGCATGGATTTATGAAGGGGAAATCATGCTTGACAAATCTGTTGGAATTCTTTGAAGGTGTAACTAGTAGATTTGACAAGCGGGAACCAGTCGATGTGGTATATTTGGACTTTCAGAAAGCGTTTGACCAAATCCCGCACAAGAGGTTATTGTGTAAGATTAAAGCATATGGGATTGGAGGGAGTGTATTGAGATGGATAGAAAACTGGTTGGCGGAGAAGAAACAAAGAGTAGAAATTAATGGGTGCTTTTCAGATCGGCAGGCAGTAACTAGTGGGGTGCCACACAGATCAGTGCTGGGACCCCAGCTTTTCACAATATATATTAATGACTTGGTTGAGGGGACAAAATGTAACATCTCAAAGTTTTGCAGATGATACCAAGTTGGCTGGCACTGTGATGAGGATGCAGGGTCCTTCAGAATGATCTGGAAAGTTGGTTGAGTGGGTTAATCAATGGCAGATGCAGTATAATTTGTATAAATGTGAGGTTATTCATTTTGGAAGCAAAACTAAGAAGGCAGATTATTACCTGAATGACTGTAAATTGGGAGAGGGGAGTGTGCAGTAGGACCTGGGCGTCCTTGTACACCAGTCATTGGAGGTAAGCATGTAGGTGCAGCAGGCAGTAAAGAAGGCAAATGGCATGTTGGTCTTCATTGCAAGAGGTTTTGGGTACAGGAGCAGGGATATGTTGCTGCAATTATACAGGGCCTTGGTGAGGCCACACCTGGAATATTGTGTGCAGTTTTGATCTCCTTTTCTGAGGAAGGATGTTCTTGCCCTCGAGGGAGTGCAGCGAAGGTTTACCAGGCTGATTCCGGGGACGGCGGGACTGATGTATGAGAAGAGGTTGACTAGGTTAGGATTGTTTTCGCTGGAGTTCAGATGAATTATTTGGGGGGGTAAGGTGCTTGTGTAATTCATTACCACAGGAAGTAGTTGATGCCGAAACACTGAATATATTCAAGAAGCGTCTGGATATAGCACTTGGAGCAAATGGGATAAAAGGTTGTGGGGGAAAAAGCAGGATTAGGCTACTGAGTTGGATGATCAACCATGATCATAATGAATGGAGCAGCAGGCTCGAAGGGCCAAATGGCCTCCTCCTGCTCCTACCTTTCTATGCTTCTAAAAATAGATGATCGATGTCACAGAGTGACTGCAGATGAGGCACAGTGGATGTGAGAGGATGGCACAAGACAGGGAAGCGTGACATACCATGACAGCAGACGTCCTGGTAAGAGTAGCTTACAAGCAGTATCATCAGCAGCAGACTTCCAGTCCTCAGCCATCCTCTGTAACACATGTCCTCTCACCCTGCAATGCTAGATGGCCATCAACTGATGAATGAATGGACCATATTCGCTAAATTATCCCAAAAGTAAATTTCAAAACTACTTTATAATTGAAATTATGGCCAAAATTTTCTGGCCATTCCTGCGGGCAGGATCTTCTGGTCCCATCAACAGTGAGCCTCCACATACAAACAATGGGAAAACCCGGGGAAATCCTGCTGCCAGCCATTCGCAGGTCATCTCCACCCAGAATCTGTTGCCAAAAGGAAACTTCAAAACTGAGCAGTTCGCCCCCTCCAGATTCTGACTGTTACACATTAACTAAGGTTTCATTGTGAGACAGAACACTGGATCTCAAAAGGCAGATTCCACAAAGCTGTAACAGGGACTGAATATTGTTACTCAGGAATTGATACCCTGGGCTCTTGCATTGTGCATGTTTTCTGTCTCCCTGGCTGTGTTCCAAAGCTTATCTTCTGGGCCAGCAATTGTATATAATGTGTCCCAGTTCATGAGATATCCCAGCTCATTCAAAGTAAAACACCAGGTTATATAATTCAACATCAGTTGTCAGTTCCTCATATTATTGGGTATAGAGTCCTCAGGTCTGGACCATGCCAGCGGGACTCCAGTGTGAGCAAGAGCTCAATCCTGCACAGGGCGCTCTTCCATCAAGTGGCATCACTGCCCACAAAGTAAATTCAAGATTGCCATTCAATGCAGATGGAGCACCTCTTCTTTTCAAAGTATAATGTGAAAAGAGTGGCTCTTTTTGAAACTTCACACCCCTACCTGATGTTCTCCTGGCACTCCTGTACCATGTCACCTCCTCTCCCTTCCCAGTGAGCCAGGTAAAACAAAGTATGTCACTTTATATTGTGTAAGTGTCAAAGGTCAGAATTTGGTTATCATGTTCATGCACTAGATGTGCTCAGCCAGAACTAACGATCCAAGCGGAATAGATAACACTACTGCCAAAGGGCCTCATTGACGCATTGTACCAGAAGGTTTATTTCAGCATCCCGAGGAAGGAAGCAGTTACATTCAGCCAATGTTGCTCATACAACATCATCATGAGAGATCTGGAATGTTGCTAATCACAGGCATTAAGATCCAGAGCTGTCAGACAAAATAGATGCATTTAAGGATAGAATTTAACTGGCAGCTGAACAATTGTATCAGGAAGGAAGAGAGAGAGAAGGATATTTTTAGGATGAAACAAGATGGGAGGAGTTTTATTTGGGGCGTAAAGACTGGCATATATTAAAGAACACAAGGTGAAAAAATAAGAGCAGGAATGTGACCCATCAAGTTTGCTCCAGCACTCAATATGATCCTGGATGACCTTCTGCCTTAACTCCACTTTCCCCTCCCCCACGTCCCCGAACATCCCTTGTTTTTCAAAGAGATCAAAAATTTACCTATCCATGAGATTGGCTTATATCTGTGCTGTAAAGCTCGACATATCTCATATTGTCAGTTGCACAAATCACAAGCTCTGATTGCTAGTTTAATTAACACTCAGTGTCTGTTCATGCTGTCAGTGAGGCAGATGGCCTGAAATTCATACACCGGAGGGGTGAGCTGCTTAGGAACTGCAGCAGCCACCACCACCTAATGGACGTTATTGTGCTGTGGTCATTGGCCCAGCTGGGAATCAACCTCGGGCCTCTCGATCAAGGAACCCGTTTACCACAATCGCACCTGGAAGCAACTTCCCATTTCCATTCCAAGTCCATTATGGTCCCCTGATATATAAGGATGATAACTCCAGTCTCCAGAATCTGGCATCAGGAATAATTTTCCATGCGGAATTTAGGGGGTAATTCTAACCCCCTTGGTGAGAAAGCAGTGGAATCAGATCAGCTTTATATTATGCCCTGCTCAATATGAAACGAGACAGATTAGATAAAAGTTATCCCGTGATCTGATAAATGAATTAAAGCACAACTATCAAAACTGTGGCCCTGAAAGTCAACACTTCACCTCCCCTTCTTGGACTGAAACTTAAATCCCAGAATAGATTGGAAGGCTTGAGTTCAAAATAAAGCTTCCTTCAATGGATAAATTTATAATCTAACAAGTGAAGGTCTTTCAGACGTACAATTGGCAAGAGAGATGTTTACCAATATTTGTAATGGTTGAATTAATTGCGATGGTTGAGTAAATCATGAAGATCATGAAGTCCATGAAGATGGCAAAGCAAAAACAAATACTATTTTCATTTGCCAAATCATGCAAGTGGTTTTCAGAGCTCTGTCCAACCTCCTTAAGAATCAGATGTTTGTAATTATCAAAAGAAATACATACCTGATTCCAGCAACTTATTCTCTACAACATTCAGTGTCTGACAGACTTTACTTAATGATCAGTGACATTTCAAACACTTCAGGCTGGATCTTCCCACTCATCAAGACATATGTGGGGGGAAATATGTGGGGGGGTTGGCATTGGGGTTTGCTGGCAAAATAGAAAATATTCGGGAGTCACGTTGGATCGCTCCCAGATGCAATCATGTTGCCGGGGAAGTTTCCCAAGGATGAGCTGGGAAGAGGCAATCAATTCAGGGGGATTTTGTCAGTGGAGTGACACCTTCAGTACGACCAGTTCAATGGAGGTGGCCAAACTTCTTCAGGCTGGAAGGCAATCAGAGCCAGAGGCTTCATGTCCCATTACTAGGGGCTTGAGCTAGAAAGACCGCATTCACTGTCAAATCCAACCCAGTGGAAGAGTTTCCCCTCCACCCTGATGATCCTGCCAGTCTTCAAATTGTTCATTTCAGTGCTGGTCAGCGAGGGTGGCATCACATTGAGGTGTTCTCACCTTTCAGACCCTGGCCTGCCTCTGGAAGGGACACTACTTCCACTGAAGTTGTTGATGTTCCAGAGCTGTCAGTTCTCTGACTGGGCCTGCCACATCAATAGCCTGCCCACCATCCTTGATTGGACGGTGAGCAAGGAGACGGTCAATTGGCAGAGTGCCTCATGGAAGGTTGCTGAGCGGCTAACAAGAATGGATTTCAGACCCCAATCAGGTCCAGGTGTTGGGATCCTGAGGCATGTTCAATACAAGGTTCACCATCATACAAATCACTGTTACATTTCCTGACTTTAGGCAAGGTTGGCTTCTTGCAGGAGTTTTCACCATTTGCATGTTGTGTCAGCTTCTGTGGTTAACCAAGGCCAGCATGCACTCAAGTGGAAAATGCTTCTCAAACTATTAGCCAACTTTTTCTTTAAACTAACGTACTCACCCGCCATAGGCTGGTATGGGAGGAGGGGGCGCAGCTGCACGAAATGTGTTATACACTGTACGTCCTCGACCTCTCAGGTGTGCCCCTCGGTAGGCAGCAGCTGCAGTGGCAGCTGGGTAAGGGAAGCCAGGAACTAAAAGAGATAAAACAGAACATTCAAATTTCCTCAGATGGTGTCTTGTTTGTATGCACTTTGCTAACAAAACCCACATGTTGAAAAAGGAGCACACAGCTGCCAGAGATATCCTCGGCTACAAGATTACATTAAAAAAAAATCACATTTCACTTTATAGGATTCTGCAGCATTTCTGATTCACGACCACTCCAGTTGAGTTTTTGGATGGGGCAAAGTTATTTTTTCAAGTCGACTGCATTTACTTAAAAACCATGTTAAAATATTCAAAGACATCAATTGTGTGACATATTGGTGTGGGTACGTATGTGATCGGCTGACTTGGTGCCTTCATATTTGATTTCAGATTGATTTTTCCAAAAGCCGACGAACCTTAAAATGCATTTTATCCAAAAAACCTTTTGCTTCGATTCTAATCTCCAGCAGCAGATAGCAAGATGTCACTATTTCAACAGATCTGACCGAATTATATGAAACCTTAAAACTTAATTCAGCTGAGCTCTGACATATTGGTGCATGGCAGCAGTCAAATCACTATCTATCTGTAGGAATTGTGTGATTACTAATACATGGCATTACATGTCCAGATTTTGCTAATGTTGTTGATGTCCACACTTGCTGTTATTACTGGGTGAATGTGATAGCAACTTCTGGCATTGCAGTTAACTTGGGGCATTTTTCTTTGTGCTTGCCGCATCAAATGAATTATTTTGACCATGATTAATTAACAGCCTCACCTTTAAAGGAAATTCAGCTCTACAAACTGGAGTTTTATCTTGCTGAGGTGTATTGTGGAGAGATCCTTACAAGGCTTCTGAAAATTTCCAGCAAACAGAGACACTGGGGAGCCTTAATTCATATTAGACTGATTGCAGTAAATATTTGAGAACATCATTGCTTTGTGCAAGAGACAGCAAAATATGTTAGCTCGCCCCTGGGAAACTTCCATAGCAATAATGTTAGCCTGTGCCTGTGGGGCAGCAAGGTGGCACAGTGGTTAGCACTGCTGACTCACAGCACCAGGGACCGGGGTTCAATTCCCGGCTTGAGTCACCCTCCGTGTGGAGTTTGCACATTCTCCCCATGTCTGCGTGGGTTCCCTCCAGGTGTTCCGGTTTCCTCCCACAGTCCAAAGATGTGAGGATTAAGTGGATTGGCCATGCTAAATTGTCCCTTAGTGTTAGGGGGACTAGCTGGGATAAATGCATGGGGTAATGGGGATAGGGCCCGGGTTGGATTGTGATCAGTGTAGACTCAGTGGGCCAAATGGCTGCCTCCTGCACCATGGGATTCTGTGATTCTAAGTACACTGCAAGAGTACAACATTTCCACCTTCAAAATGTTTGGCTAGTTGAATCCTACATAAATTCCAAAATGCAGCATTAATGTGAAACAGGTTCATGAAATGAAATAAATAATCTAATGCATCAGCCCGAAAGATCATAAAATTGTAAGAAATGAGAGCAGGAGTAGAACATTCAGCCGATCGAACCTGCTCCACTCAGTAAGAACATGGCCAATCTGACAGTGACCTTTACTTCACTTTCCTGGCTGGCCCTTGACTCCCTCATGGATCAAGAATCTGTTTAAACTTAATTTTAAATATAGTCAAAGGCCCAGCCTGCAATGCTGCCTGGGGAAGAGAATTCTATAGATTATCCAACCTCTGAAAAGTTTCTCCTCATCTCCATCTGAAATTTGAGTTCTCTTATTTATAACCCCACTCCATCCCATGTTGTAGATTCCCCAAAGGGGAAACATCTCCCTTCTCAAGCCCCCTTAGAATCATTTACATTTCAATAAGATCACCTCTCATTCTTCTAAACTTCAATGAGCATAGACCCAAACTACTCGACCTCTCATAAGACGAACCCTTCCATCCCAGGTGTCAGTCTGGTGAACTCACCCTGAGCCGTCGTCTGACCACATGGATGAGGCTGGCTCACAAAGAGTCTGGTCCCCAACAGCTGAAAAGGCCACTGTGCCATTTAAAAAAAAAGGCTGAACCGTAGCAGCAAAGCATCACAAACCACTTGAAGAACAAAAAAAAAATTCACGCCATCCGCAGAGTTTTGATCTCTCTTATGTACAGATTCTAAATTAGCAATCACATCCTGCATAATTGAAAACCAGTTTGTATAAGTGGATTTTATCAAATTCAATGAGTAGTTTTCCCGAGACTGCACGGATCAATTTCAGATATGTCATGGCTCTCAGCAAGTCAGTGCAGCGATTCAAACCAAAGAATTTTCCAACAATGCAACCATTTTACTGATCAAATTACAATACGACAAGCAGAGATTCTGAAGTCTTATCTGGACCCTGTAGCTGTTGCTAAGAGATTTATTTTTGGCATTATTTGTGGACTACAATGAAGACAGGTGAACTTAAATCTTCCAGCAACAGATAAAACATGGACTAGTTCCATTTCCCTTCTTATTTCTTCAACTCTGATAGCACGCCGGGGTAGTTTTTCTGTCGTCACGGCCTGGGAAGTAATGTAGCAGAGTAGATTGCCCACCTTTGATTGAATTTCACCGAAAGGCGCAAAAGCTCTCAGCAAATTACGGAGATAAATGACTCAACCTTGCATATTCTACATCAATTGTGTTTAACGCTCTCTCTAAGCTGCAGTTTTAAATTTTGACGCTCATTACTATATATATATACGCTAGATCTTCAACCTCTTCACCAGAAAATAACAATTTGAATAATCTGTATGAATTATTCAGTATGTAATACAACAGGCAATTTTATGATTGCTTTCAGAACCAATGATAAAATCCCTGACTAATGCAGAAAACCGCGAAAGGTGAAAATGCACTCAGGGAAATGCAGAGACGGTGCTCGCGTGTCAGAAAACTGTGTAGGTTAGTACATTTGAATGAGAATATTGAATTAAACATGCCAAATGATTGAACAATTCCATTCCAGCTCCAACTTCACGAAGCCTTGCACCAGGTCAGAGTCAGGCTTCTCCATGCACCTTTCTCAATAATTATATCAGGCTGTTGAGCAGACCTGCAATACAACAAGCATTTATATGTACATGTTCATCAGCCTTTTTCTCGGCCCCATTCAATTACGATCTTTATCTGAGTCCTCTTCAGCAGAGCTCGTGTGTAATCTTCCCTGTCAGGGTCAGTCCAGTGGTGGCATATAGTGGCCAGCCCTCTTGAGCAAGGCATTGGTCAGTTCCATGGTGCAGCAGTGGGCTGGGAGATCCCACACATGTACCCTCTGGATCCCTGGAAAGAGCTGGATTTTCAGAGCTTCAGTCATTTTCTAGGCCTTGGGTGTCCACTGAGGCCTACTGATCTCGGCCAGCTCTTCAGCATTACGCCGAAGTCAGTGATCATCTCCTTTGAGAGCTGCAGTTTCCATCGACACTCTTGCTAAGATATTTGCATTCCTGGTCCGCCCTCCCTCCCTCTGCATCTCTTCTCCTCCTTAAAAGGGTGGCAGTGAAGACTGGGTGTACCAGTCCCAATCCAGCTGATCTCTTCACTCTCCCCCTCTCCTGCACTATCTTTGGATTCAACCTTCCCTGGAATATTCCACTTGCTCCTCCCCTTTCAACAAGTGCAAATGCCTCTCCGCATACTGTTTAGAGAGTCCACCACTACAATCAACTAGCGCTTTGGCAGAAAGACCACCAACCCAAGCAGTTCCTGCCTTTCAACCACCATTGAAGGCTAGCAAAGGCTTCTCCACCCCACTCCTCCCTGGCGTCCTTCAAGGCAGCTAACAACGAACCAATAAAACTGTGGCCAGAATTGTCCAGCTGTTCACATCCCACTGTTGCTGCCAGCGAGAATAGAGAATTTAGGGCTCAGCCAGATCTCCGTTCACCACAGCGGAATTGGAGAATCCCAGCTGTGGATGAGGTCAAGAATCCGGCCCTATGGGTGATTTCCAGAGGTGACACACGGGGGCCACACCTCAATGCCACCATGTTTAACCAGTTGGGGATCTCACAGCCTACAATCCCCATGTGGCACTTATTGGATTCAAAACTTTACATAAATGAAAGTCAGCCCTATGCAAATGAATCTGAACTATAATGTGAAGGAGCTTTACTGTAGTCCTGTCATACCATGGGACAGCACTGCCAGCCTCAGACAGCACTGGATGGTCAAGCAACAGTTCTTGGGTGTCTGAAAATATTAATATAAAAGGGCAGGGTTGGGGCAAGGAAATTGCAGCCCATATATAATAGTGGATTTCAGGGTGAGGGTGAAGTGGGGTTTCAGAGTGTTGATTAAACATGAGTGGACCAGCAACTTTGATTAAGTTTGTTTCAAGTTTTAAGTTTATTTATCAGTGTCACAAGTAGGCTCACATTAAAACAGCAATGAAGTTACTGTGAAAATCCCCTATCGCCACGCTCCGGCACCTGTTTGGGTGCACTAAGGGAGAATTTAGCATGGCCAATGCACCGAACCAGCATGTCTTTTGGACTACGGACGGAAACCGGAGTACCCAGAGGAATCCCATGCACACATGGGGAGAAGTGCAGGCTCTGCACAGGCAGTGACCCAAGCCAGGAATCAAACCCTGGTCCCTGGTGCTCTGATGCAGAAGCGCTAACCACTGTATCATTGTGCCGCCCCATGCCTCTGAGCACGATATCAGCGATGGTTGCTCCAATTACTCCCAGCACCAACATCTCCATGGGGGTCAGCGCAGGCAACCATGCCTGGCCCCACCATTCCCACTCCCCCTACTCCTTCCAGCCAACCTCCCTGCCTTGACCCACTGGTTCGCTGGCTTTTCCATCTAGTTTGGGCCCCTTGTCCTGGAAGAAAGAGGGAAGAGGGTACATGTGTTTGAGACGCACCCTCCAGCTGTTGAATATGTGAGTTCCACCTGTGAAAGCTGTGAGATGTGAGTATATGGCCTTTCAGCAGTGGCTAATGTTTGAAAGTGAGGTGAGACATATGGATATGAGTTTAGAGTTACGCTCGACGTTAAATGCTGCAGGCAAGTGAAGTAACTGTGGTAATTTGTGTGAGGCTAGTGGTACAGTAAGGAAATGACACACAAGGATGCATTCACCTTGACCACTGGTGTGACTTTTTGTTGCACTACATCTAGGTTCTTGGTATTCGACAGGTGGCATTGCCCATCATGGCAATAACATCATTCGACCATAAAAATAGGCTCTTTGAGCCTGCTCCGCCCATCAGTAAGATAATGATGAATCTGATTCCACTCTCCTGCCATTCTCCCTAAACCCCTTTCCAATCAAAAATCTGTCCAACCTTGAATGTGTTCAATGACTCAGCCTCCACAGCTCTCTGGAAGAGAACTCCAAGGACTAACAATCCTCAGGGAAAATAAATCTTCCTCATCTGCACCCTAAATTGGAAACTCAATTTTAAAAAGTAATCAGTTCCCACTGCTTAGCTTTTGTCTGAAAGAGCCTCCTGGCTCCAAGGGGTGACAGCCTCCCTCCTACTGCTCATTTCCTCCCATAACTGCTGCCCAGTGAGTCATAAAGAATACTACTTTCACTGAATAAGTCAGTTCAGTTTTACACAGGGTGACTGCCTCTTAGCTTTTCACACAACGTGACTCCAATCAAACATGGTGGGTCTGCCACTGGCCCTGGTGAAATCCATTGTGCACAGCAGTCGGAAGTGAAAAGCTATCCAGGAAGGTTCTCTGCACTTGCTTGCTATGTTGGATCTCTGGTAAGAACTTAATGGGTTGTCCATAAAATTGGTCCACCATTTTTCTCCAAGTCCTGCTCACTGTAGGACTTTGAGTGTTTCATTGAATTTCATACTTATAATAACAAGTTCCTGAAACATGATTGTAGTTTGGCTAAGCTACCAGAGGGGAAACCGGCTCTATCATTCCTTAACAAAAAGTCACGCAATTGACTGGTACAAAATGCGACACAGACAACATTCTTTTGCTGACTGTAGAAACACATTTTTCATTTAAAAAATGTCATTAATGATCTGACACATCAAGTTATCATTATTTACACAATTTGATATAATTTGATATGACAGTGACATTTAGAGGACTGATCAGTGGTGATGATGAATTAAGCACGAAACTGATGTTATCATCTGTGTTTAAACAGCTTTAATAGTGGGGGAGCGAAACCCAAACAGCTTTAAAAAGTAGGGGTGGATAGAAAGAGGAAAAAGATAGAGGAAGAGTGAACCCATGGTATAAACAAATTGATTTTCAGGAAGTGTCTGGAAATGGGGAGAGTTATATCAAGGTGAAAGAGTTGAGGGAAGGAGGGAGGTACAGCCAAAGGCTCTGGCACCAGTCAAGGGTCAAAGGTTCTTGGGTTCATGTCACACTACATGCCCGGCTTGCAAACTGTTCTGTCTTGAGACAATTTGTACCCCTTTAACCTGTGATTATCCCTCTCTCCACGTGCAATGTCTGTACCTGTAGAGACTTGATTACCTGAAAAGACTCACATTACAACCATTATCTTGCAATTGTGTCTTTGTCTATAAATGCCGTGTTTGTCAAACCTACCTCTTCACTCACCTGATGAAGAAGCAATGCTCTGAAAGCTCGTGATTCCAAATAAGCCTGTTGGCCTTTAACCTGGTGTTGTGAGACTTATTACTGTGCTTACCCCAGTCCAACACTGGCATTTCCACCTCATGGCCAGTCAAGGTGTGGTGGTAATGTGGAGGGGCAAAGCATGACCACTGTTGCCATGGCTGAGGCTGGATTTCCACCCATGATGCAAGTGCCTCTCCAATCATAGCCAATTTTATTACCACAGGGTTATGTGCAGACTCACCGTTTTGCCTACTGGGGAGTTCCACTCAAAAGAACACAAAATTCTGATGGGATCGTTTGTAGCGTGCAGCTGCTGACAGCCACGGTATTGTCTGTGAATTGGAATACTTTATCAGCAAAATTGTGAATCCACCCCTTCAGCCTGTGCTCTGTGAGTCATTCCACACACCTTATCATAGAATCATACAGCGCAGAAGAGGCCTTTCGGCCCATTGAGTCTGCACTGACACATTAGAAACACCTGAACTCCCACCTAATCCCATCCGCCAGCACTTGGCCCATAGCCCTTAATGTGACAAGTGCTCATCCAGATACTTTTTAAAGGGATTTATCAGCCCCGCCCACCCGCAGGATCTTCTGGTCCCATAATGGCTGGCTTGTCAGATATGCCGTGGTGGGACCCATTGTGCCTGTGCAGGAAGAGCCTAACCCTAATTTTCCACAAAAACGGTCTGTCGTAGAAGTCCTGTTGATTTGCTGCAACACATTGTGGAGATATTTCACTGTGATGTTATGGTGTGCCTATGATGGAGGGCGTGGATTTTAAGACAGTATTTATTTGATTAGTAACTTAGGATGATATTTTAACTCAGTTGAAACCTGCCCACTTACATTGAGCAAAAATCAGGCCCTTATTTTCTTGCAGCTTCCCCCTTGCAGGAACATTTCTTTACCAAGGTAGCCTGGTTGATTCAGTGAACTAGCAAGAGTGACGTACAAATGCAAAAACAATCTCTTCATTTAAAAAACTTCATGAAGAATCATGAGAAAACTGCCAAACTACACCACAGCATTTCAGCTATAACCTAAATGGCTTTACCAACAAAATAACATTACACAGTGGCACAGTAGTTAGCACTGCTGCCTCACAGAACCAAGGACCTGCGTTCAATTCCTGGCTTTGGTCACTGTCTGTGCGGAGACTACATGTTCTCCCCGTGTCTGCGTGGGTTTCCTCTGGGTGCTCTGGTTTCCTCCCACAGTCCGATAGACGTGTTGGTTAGACGCATTGGCCATGCTACATTCTTCCTCAGTGTAACCAAACAGGCGCCGGAGTGTGGCAAAGAAACTTCCACAGAAACTTCATTGCAGTTTTGATCTGAGCCGACTTGTGACAATAATAATAAATAAACTTAACTGCATTAAATTGGGATCTCATGTAGATAAACTACAGCCTGGCTGGTGCGGCAAAATGGAAAGATAATGCACTGATTCAACTAGGGGTGATATAGTTTCAGATTTGGGAGATGGCCTATTGTTAGACTGAATAAAGTGAACTTTGACTGTGAATTCATTAATATCTGATATGGAGGGTAATGGGTGGCTGAAATGCAAAGTGCCCCCAGCACTGATAAGTCTCACTTTAATGGCCACAAACATTACAATTAGGCTCCTATTGCCATAAGCTTCTTACAATGAAACTAAGGGAAATACTTACTTTCCCTGAAACTTAAATAAAATGATCTGATTTGGATTGATTTCCCAGGTCCGGCACTATTCCATGTAAAGTAACATTTGTTATTTTATATTTTTTAAGCTTAAATGCTCGCTATGCATACAGCAGAATACTTGGCAGGTTCTGAGTCAAAGTGTCTGCGCTAATGTTTGCAATTAGTTTCACACTAGTGTCAGGCCCTGAACAGACATATCATATTATGAACTTTCAGTCAAAGATTGACAAACAGCTAATTCGACTGCTGTAAATCATGTGACTTCTGGATTTGGATTTGGCATTTGGATTTTGGATAGTATCCAATCTGCAGGGATTATGTAATTAAACATGGACAGAGGTGAAGGTACCTTGTAGGTACTTGTGGAACTGACACATCTCATTGTTTAAGGATGGGCTGTCACCCAAGGCTGTGAAGTTTCTAGGCTACCTGCCTCGATATTTCATAATAGGCACAAGGAAAGATAGAAAGTTAAAGGCCACCGTAAACTTCCCATTATACTGCGATGTGCTTCCCATCCAGATTAGACTGGACGGGTCTCATAAGTGTTAAGCCAGCCATCATGTGATTGAAGCTGGCTTCAAGGATTGCATGCAGGATGCAGCAGATCCATAAGAACCAATCATCATCAGCCAGTCTGAGAATCAGACTCTGAAACTAGCTGCAAGTTATCAAGCAGCCAAAGTACTAAACATGTTCCAGTTTCAAAGTTCACTTGAAAAATAACCTCCTAGATAGCTGACTATAAGATAATCTGCTGTGAACCAATCACTTTACAAGACCCTCATTTCAAAGAACAAAGAAAAGTACAGCACAGGAACAGGTCCTTCAGTCTCCAAGCCTGTGCCGATCATGATGCCCTAATTAAACTAAATAAAAAACCTTCTGCCCTTATATAGACCACATCCCTCGATTCCCTCCCCATTCATGTACCCAACCAAATGCCTCTTAAGTGTTGCTAATTTGCCTGCTTCCACCACCTCCTCTGGTGATGCGTTCCAGACACATTTAATTTTAAATCATCAGATTCACTCAAAAAACTATAGAACACAGAACATTATTGCGCAATACAGGCCCTTCGGCCATTGATATTGCACCGACCTGTGAAACCAATCTGAAGCCCATCTAACCTACACTATTCCAATATCATCCAAATGTTTATCCAATGAACATTTAAATGCCCTTAATGTTGCGAGTCTATTACTGTTGCAGGCAGGGCATTCCATGCCCTTACCACTCTCTGAGTAAAGAGCCTACTCTTGACATCTGTCCTATATCTATCACCCCTCAATTTAGAGCTAGCTTTAAATAGAGGGGGATAGATATAGAACAGATGTCAGGGGTAGGTTCATGCTAGCCATCTCCATCCGAAGAAAAAGGCTCTCACTACCCACCCTATCTAATCCTCTGATCATCTTATATGCCTCTATTAAGTCACCTCTTCTTCTTCTAATGAAAATAGCCTCAAGTCCCTCAGCCGTTCCTCATAAGACCTTCCTACTATACCAGGCAACATCCTGGCAAATCTCCTCTGCACACTTTCCAATGCTTCCACATCCTTCCTATAATGCGGCGACCAGAACTGTATGCAATATTCCAAGTGCAGCTGCACCAGAGTTTTGTAGAGCTGCAACATGACCTCATGGCTCCGAAACTCAATCCCTCTACCAATAAAAGCTAACACACCATACGCTTTCTTAACAACTCTATCAATCTAGGTGCCAACTTTCAGGGATCTATGCACATGGACACCGAGATCTCTCTGCTCATCTACACTACCAAGTATCTTACCATTAGCCCAGTACTCTATTCCTGTTACTCCTTCCAAAGTGAAGCACTTCACACTTTTCTGCATTAAACTCCATTTGCCACCTCTCAGCCCAGCTCTGCAGCTTATCTATGTCCCTCTGTAACCTGAAACATCCTTCCGCACTGTCCACAACTCCACCAACTTTAGTGTCATCCGCAAATTTATTAACCCATCCTTCTAAGCCCTCATCCAGGTCATTTATAAAAATGACAAACAGCAGTGGCCCCAGAACAGATCCTTGCGGTACACCACTAGTAACTGAATTCCAGGATGAACATTTCCTATCAACCATCACCTTCTGTCTTCTTACAGCTAGCCAATTTCTGATCCAAACTGCTAAATCGCCTCAATCCCATGCCTCTGTATCTTCTGCAATGGCTTACCATGGGGAACCTTATCAAATGCTTTACTGAAATCCATATACACCACATTAACTGTTTTACCCTTATCCACCTCTTTGGTCACCTTCTCAAAGAACTCAGTAAGGTTTTGTGAGGTGCAACCTACCCTTCACAAAACCAGGCTGACCTCATGGAAAAACTGAAATTGTAAATCAGAGTCAAATACCTTTTAGCTGTAAAAATGCAATATTTAATTTTTGTATGTGCATGCAGATGTGTGAGGCTGAGTGTGTGACATTGTATTAATTCAGGGCAAGTGTATGAGAATACATAACCTTTAGTTTAACCTCACAAAAGCTTGCTGCTGAATTAGTTAATTAGAATGCACACTCCAAGGATAAGAAAAGGCACACCTCCTTCTATTAAAGAAACATGTTGATTACTGTCAGTAACAGAACACCTATGTTCCCTCCTCGATACTTATCAAAGGTCACCATTGGAATTGTACTAATCAAAACCTGTGCAAATAATTTTTAAAAAATCATTCCGCCAAACTTGCGCACTTCTGTCTGGGAAGTGAAAAAGTTAACATGAACACCTGCAGCAAATAAAAAATCTTGTAAGCATAATTAAATTGAAGTGAATGAATTAATGATCAGCACAAGAATTACATTAATAGAAATAACATAATTCAAATAGCAAAAAAGTTCTAGGAGCATTTCAATTAATACACTGATAATGTTCCTTCAGCAGGGTTAAATATAAAGCTCTAATGGAATCCATGAATTTTAAAATGTCTATTATCAAAAATGAAAGACTGGTTCTTGCAGTTGGGGTTGGCTACACTGTAAGGCAATACCGTAATGACTCTGGCCCTACTATTGTCACCTAGCTGTTCTGCTTTTCAGTTTAAAGACCTTGCAAGATCCTTTTTTTTCAGAAACATGAAAGCTTGACAGTAATCCTGTTAGGATTTAGATATAAAGATACAACCTGCAGGAAACAGAATTACAGTGCCATAAATGGATGGAAGAATGAAACCATGCAGTCACACTCCTATAAGGCGAGCCGAGGTGCCACATTTTTATATGCACGGTATCACCGAAAGCAATTTTTCATTGTTCCAACCCAAACCAGAGAAGGTTGTTTCATTTATACAAAACATTGCTGCTGGCAATACAAATGGGAAAATCATACATATATTGCAAGCAAAATGAATCACAGATGAACATTGCCAAACCTTTGCGGCTGATATTATGACTAGCTTATGATTTGAAATTGATTAATTATAAACTTTTCATTTTCCATGTGTGCTTTCCACATTCCCCAGTAGAGCCGCATTGGTTTCAATATTGTTTTCATCCACACCAGTGGATTTAAAGGGATGATTGAATCCTTTATTGAGTTGATCGGGTAAAATTCTTGGTTGCAGTCTTTCTTTTCAGCGATATCCAGAAGGGGCTACCACGGATGAGGTAAAAGGGACAAAACTTAAGAGAATCTAATCTGCAGCAAGCTGTTGAACGATTTTCAAGGACCCGGTGCTTCATTATCTGCTGGCGAAGGTTGCAAACAAGTTGGCACCTGGTCTTCAGGAATCATGGTTTTGCAGCAGTGAACAAAAATGGGTTTCAACTTTCAATAATGAATTTCAGAGGCAGGATTTTCATCTGTTATTCCTGATTACATGGAACAGCGACAGAAGCAATGGGAAAATAGGGTTGTGTGGTCTTCTTGTGCTCATCAAGATTTCTTCCTATTCCCAATGGAAAGACCACTGCATTTTTTAAAATTCATCTGTGGGATATGGGTGTCGCTGGCTGGCCAGCATTTACTGCCCATCCCTAGTTACCTTTGAGAAGGTGGTGGTGAGCTGCCATCTTGAATTGCTGCAGTCCACTTGTTGTGGGTTGACCCACAATGCCGTTAGGGAGGGAATTCCGACTATTTGACCCAGCGACTGCAAAGGAACAGCAATATATTTCCAAGTCAGGATGGTGAGCGGCTTGGAGAGGAACTTGCAGGTGGTGGTGTTTCCTATATGTCTGCTGCCCTTCTGTTTCTTGATGGAAGTGGTCGTGGGTTTGGAAGATGTTGTGGAAGGATCTTTGGTGAATTGCTGCAATGCATCTTGCAGATAGTGCACACTGCTGCTACTGAGTGTTGGTGGTGGAGGGAATGGATATTTGTGGATGTTGTGTCGATCGAGCAGGCTGCTTTGTCCTGGATGTATACCTTCTCTGCCTCTCATGTTTAAATTCCAGCTGCAGGTCTAATCTTCTGGCCCATCCCCGAGACACTGCTCTGCCAGATCGGCCTGGTATTCCAAATAGTGGTGTGTATGGTCCAGTTGCTCACCAATTTTGCCATCAGCTCTTACTTATATAGTCCTCGACTACCTTCTTCCTTCCTTAGGGCTCAGCCACTCCTTTTAATGTCCCATGCCACTTCTTCAGTACTACAGCCACTGCATCACTGCCTCCCCTCTTTGGTAAACACAGTAAGAAGTCTCACAACACCAGGTTCAAATCCAACAGGTTTATGTGGTAGCAAAAGCCACTAGCTTTCAGCGTGCTGCTCCTTCATCAGGTAAGCTCCAATACCGGCATCTCCACATTATGACGACTCCTCTTTGGTCCCAATTCTTTCCGTCTTGGTGCTTGAAGCCCGCACTGCATCAACAATAATTTCTGAGGCAGGAAATTGATTTGGCTTGCAGTTGTGGCAAAGTCAGCACTGCGGTGCGGGTGGGTGGCAACAGGCCCGAAAATCGAATCTCAACTCCCAACGAAGGAGTTCAAACAGAAAATGCCGGAAAATCTCAGCGGGTCTGTCAGTATTAGAGAATAGAGCCTACATTTGGGGTCAGGAAGGCCCTTCTTCAGAGCTGAAGGTAAAGAAAATCAGACAAGATTTATACTTGGGGAGGGGTGGGGGGAGTAGGCGGGACTGTAATTGGACAAAGGGGATGTAAATGGTGATGATAAAGGCTGAGAAAGGTGCTAAAAGCATTAAGTGATCAGAATGTGTGAATGGCAGAACAAAGGTAAAGATCATTAATATCCACAGATGCTGTCAGACCCGCTGAGTTTCTCTAGCGTTTTCTGTCTTTGTTTCAGATTCCGGCATCCACAGCATTTTGCTTTCTTCTAATGAGAAAGACTATGTTGCTGTCCTATTTAGAACAAAGAACAAAAACAGCCCGGGAAACAGGCCCTTCAGCCCAACGAGCCTGCACCGCCATTTTAAGATTACCAGTCCCCCCTCCACCCATGACCCTTATCTATGCTTATGGCATTCCACATTGAGGGAAAACTAATTTAGGGACAATTTATTACCTCCAATCAGCCTAATACATTTACACTGAGAAATGTCTGATATTCTGTTGAAAAATTAGAAAAATAACCTTTTTACAGGCTAGATTTGAAATGGCATTTTTGACTTCCTGGGTCAGCTCATTGGTTTTCACGATTTCTCCAACACAAAACAAAAGTCTAATTCTAGAAACATCGCTGAGAGCATTCAATGACATGGCATTGTGGCATGGGACATGAAAATGTCATGTCACCTACACGTACACATACAAAGTGAATTGATGTTTCCAGCATGCCACAGGTTGAAGCTTTTCTGAAAATAATGCTTAAAGTGAGATATTTCCACAGTAGCTTTGTTTCTTTTCAATTTTTTTATATATTAGCCAAATGCCCGCTGTGACCAAAGCATCACTGTGTCTCAAAATCAATATAATTAATTTTCACCAAATTTACTGTTAACCATCACATCACTGTAATGTATTCCAACTCTGTTCAAAAAGGGAAATAGACAAAAAAAACAGGGAACTATAGACCAATGAACCTGACGTCGGTACTGGGGAAGTTGCTGGAGTCCTTTATCAAGGATTTCATAACTCAGCATTTGGAAGGCACTGGCATAATCAGACAAAGTCAGCATGGATTTACAAAAGGGAAATCATGCTCAATGAATGTGCTGGAATTCTTTGAGGATGTAACTAGTAGAATTGACCGAGGAGAACCAGTGGATGTGGTTTATTTAGACTTTCAGTAGGCTTTCGTCTCACTTTACAGACTACCATGTAAAGTTATGGCACATGCGATTGCAGGTAATGTCTTGAGATGAATAGAAAGCTGGTTAGCAGATAGGAAGCAAAGAATTGGCATAAATGGTTCTTTTTCTGATTGGCAGTCAGTGACTAGTGGGGTTCTGCAGGGATCTGTGCTAGGACCCCAACTGTTCAGTATATATTAATGATTTGGAAGAAGGAACTAAATGAGTTATCTTCAAATTTGCAGATGATACAAAATTAGGTGGGAAGATGAGCTGTGAGGAAGATGCAGAGATTCTTCAACGTGATTTGGACAGGCTGAGTATGTGGGCATACGCATGGCAGATACAGTATAATATGGATAAATGTGAAGTTACCCACTTCAGTAGCAATAATAAGAAGACAGACTATTACTTGAATGAGTGTAAATTGAGAAAGGTGTATACTCAACGAGACCTTGGAGTCCTTATGCATCAGTCAATAAAAGTGGGCAAGTACACCTGGCAGTAAACAGGGGAAATGGTAAGTTGGCCTCAAAGCGAGAGGATATCAGTATAGGAATAGGGATGTTTTGCTGCATTTGTATTGGGTGTTGGTGAGACCACACCTGGAGTATTCTGTGCACTTTTGATGTCGTTATCTGAGGAAGGATGTCCTTGCTATAGATAGAGCACAGCAAAGGCTTACCAAGCTGATTTCTAGGCTGGCAGATCTGTCATATGAAGAGAGTATAAGTCGGATAGGATTATATTCAGGGGAGTTTAGAAAGCGAGAGGGAATCTCATAGAAACTTATAAAATTCCTAACAGGTTTAGACAGGGTAGATTCAGAAAGACTTTCCCAATGGTGGGGGAAGTCCAGATCTAGGGGTCAAAGTTTGAGGATAAGGGGTAAACTTTTTAGAACTGAGGTGAGGAGAAACTTCTTCACCCAGAGGATGGTGAATGTGTAGAATTCACTACCATAGAATGTAGCTGAGGCCAAAATGTTGCCTGATTTTGGAGCTAAAAGGATCAAAGGATATGGGAGGAAGGGGGGGAAAATCAGGGTATTGAATTCGATGATCAGTCATGATCAAAATGAATGGTGAAACAGGCTTGAAGGGCTGAATGGCCGGCTCCTGCTTCTGCTTTTAATCTTTCTACATTTCGACATAACTGATTTACGTCAGGTAATTCATTCTAAAGCTAGGCCCTTCATAGTTTAATATTTATAGTGAGACTAAGAAAGAAATGGTTACATGCATCACAACAAAAGACATTTCACATCTGCGGGACAGTGAAATCCTTCTTTCAGAATGATCAAATTTCAAAATCAGAACCAAAAAGTAAGCCTGCTGAAGAACTTGTGTCAAGATGTGCAGGCATCAACAGTCCCTTCAGTGACTTGACAAGGCCAAGAGTTGAGAGAATTTAACACTGCCAGGTGTCCCTCGAGTGAATTCTGACCTTAGTTCAAGAATCAGTTCCCCCATTTATACCATTGTTTGAAATTTGGCATGTCCGCTACAACTCTCACCAACTTTTACAGAGGCACCATAGAAAGCATTCTTTCTGGTTGTATTACACCTTGGTATGTCTCCTGCTCTGTGCAAGACCACAAAGGATCATGAACGAAACCCTCCATCACTCAAACCAGCCTCCCACCCACTGACATTGTCTACACTTCCCGATGTCTTGGAAGATCAGCCAGCATAATCAAGGATCCCATGCACCTCAGACATTCTTTCTTCCATCAAGAAAAAAATACAAACACAAGTCTGAGATCATGTACCAACTGACTCAAGAACAGCTTCTACCCTGCTGCATCTCGTATTAAGCTGGCCTTTGTCTACAACCTAGCCATGACTGTAACACTACATTCTACATTCTCTCCTTTCCTTGTCTATAAATGATATGCTTTGTCTGTATAGCACACAAGAAACAATACTTTTCACTGTATACTATTACGTGACAGTAAACCAAATCAGATCAAATTCTTCCTATTGGAAAATTGGTTCTGACTTAAGATGTTTTGACTAACAGCCTGACAGTTAGGAACAAATTGTGTTGTAAGTCCAAGGATAGCCTCTATTGTACTGACAGCAATGGAAGATGGTAGGAATTTGTATAATGATGCAGTGCGGAGTGACATATGGAGTATCGGAGTGAAGATGCAAAGATTATGGGAGAAAACTTGAAGAGAGAGTAGTTTCAAGTATCTTGGGTCAGTGGTGACAGATAATGAAATTATGAAAATGGGAAATGAAACAATGGATTAGCTCTGATTGGAGTAATTGGAAGAAGTCCAATGAGTGTTACATGATAGAAAAGTATCACTGAAACTGAGAGGAAAAATCTACAGGATATTAGTGAAACTGCCTTGTTATATAGTATAGGGCAACATCAAGAAGAGAAGAACCATAACTGGATATCAATGACATGCAAGCGCTAAGATAAATGGGCGGAGTAACAAAAGGGTACAAAAATCAAGAACCATCATGAGCTGAAGCCTGCCCGCTTTCTTTAGGTGACATATAGCATAAAAAGAGCTTTTTTTTAAGGTAATCAAATAACATTAATCTGCCTGATTAGCAAGTGTTTGACCTTTGTAGAACAATATTTCACAAGTACTTAAGTTTAAAGTTTATTTATTATTCATGTTGCAAGTAGGCTTATATTAACACTGCAATGAAGTTACTGTGAATATCCCCTAGTCCCCACACTCCAGGACCTGTTCAGGTACACTGAGGGGGAATTTAGCATGGCCAATGCATCTAACCAGGTCTTTTGGACTGTGGGAGGAAACAGAAGCACTGGGAAGAAACCCAAGCAGACCTGGGGAGAACATGCAGACTCCACACAGACAGTGACCCAAGCCGAGAATCGAACCCCGGTCCCTGGTGCTGCGACACAGCAGTGCTAACCACTGTGCCAACTAATTACATCAGTTGGTTGAAAAGTCAACACCATGGAGAACCGCAAATGAACAGTCACAAGGTAACACGATGCTTCAGAGGTTTGGAACTAAATTAGAACTGGATCACAGATTTTTTTTTATGCTCCTGATTCCTAAAATACTGATCCCTGCAGAGATTCAATATTCGAGATTCAAGTGACTGTATTCAGCTTCTCAAAATATACATTCAGCACACAACAAAGCTCAGCAGCATTAAGGAAATGTTCAGGTTACCTTTTTGTGCTATATTTTCATTTCCATATCTTTTATCCTTCAATGAAATAAGATCATGATTTTAAATGACTTAAACCATATACTGATATTTTCCTATGAAGGTTACATATCATGAGTGGAATTTAATGTCTTCTGCTGTGTGGGTTTGGTGGCATGAGGGTGGGGACCCTGCTGCCTTCCTGTCACTGCCCTGACTAAATCCATGGCGGGAAAGCCCATGGACAGCCCTCACAACTGTCAACAATTGAACCCCTAAGTGAGCAATTACTGCCCGCTTCAGAGCCAAATCCCACCACCACTGGTGTTATCCCTATTTGGATCAGTTGCTATCTTTGTAGTGGGATGGGTCTCTTGTTCAAAAGCACTCAGTACTTGGTAAAGAGTGAAAGAATTGAGAAGTGGGGCCCCACTGAGAGCAACTCACCATCCCTTGCTGCCAAACACCTTACCCCAAAATCCCCACCCTGCAAACATCTTCTGCCATCACTTACCCATGCCTGGGTCCATCAATGATCCGAACCATTGATGGGTGAATGTACCTGTGCTGCTGTCCTTCCTTCCCTGTAGTGCCACCCAATAATGAGGAGTTACCACCCCCTGACTGTCCCTGGGGTCCTTAACCCATCAATTAATCATCCGGTTTAATTCAGTGGGCATTCCTGAAAAGAAGTGATGCAGGTCTCCTGCTGGTAGGTGAGACCTCAGTCGCTTCAATTAAGTGCACAGCTCACTCACTGTAAAAAGCAGGCTTATATCTGAACCGAGAACTTACAGTTTGTGACTTGTCAAATTTTCAGTGCCAATTATCAAATGGACCAAAGCATTTGACTTTTTTTCTAAATAGGTAAAGTAAAATTGCATTTATTTCATTATCGCACTAAGCCGCTTAAGTTTTGCAATCAGTAAATTGAACTATTATCTGGCACCCCACTCCCCCCATCCCACTCCCCTCCCATATCATCCGAGGAAGTGTAATGTTTGTGAACGACACGAAACATGAATTTCCCATCCTGCATGAGGGTACTTGAATCCCTGTTTACATAGATTAGCGTGGAGGTGAAAAGAGTGAAGAAATTGTCTGTATGATCTCAACTTTAGTGTTATTCAGGAGCGTATTTACATAATATTATTCATGAACACATTGTATTCAATTCGCTCAGAGCCCTGCAAGAAATATATTATTCAATCGATTAACTTTATCTAAGTTGAGGATCTTGGTGCGTTCTGCTTCAATGCAAACTAAAATGGCCTCCCATCTCAATCTGGGACCAAGTGTTGATGACTGACTAATACATGGTATCGATTTAATGGAAACATTCAATTCTGTTTCTCATGATCGTGCTCAAGCTATATTAAATGAACTGCTGCCAAAAAAGATCAATTTCATGAATTTTAATTGTGACAATTTTTCCTCCTTCTAATTTCCAAGACTGATGGGCACTTCTGGATTTAAGCACTGAAAATAGATAGATAATTCTCAAAACTCAACAGTGAATAAATGAAAGAACATATGAAAATCTGTAGGGGATGTAAATTGAGTATTAAAGTTTGAGTGCTTTAGGACAGATTAAGATAGGCCAGATGCAAAACTCAACAGGGGGTAGATTCAAACTCCAAGTCATAAAAGAATACAACTGGTTTATTGGGTAATTATTTTCAGCATTTGATTTCTCTTCAGAATCTGCATAAGACCACCATATGCCTGTAGGAAGGTAGCTATGTGACTTCACTATCAAAGCACCAGTACTAGAAAAAGCCTGATTCCTTGCAATAAGTGGCCCATCGCTCATTGGAAACTTGACAGAATTTTTTTTTAATGTACAAAGCTGTTATAGCTGGGTTTGCCTTAAGTACGAGTTGGAAATGCATTCAATATTATAAATGATTAATTTATGGTAATGCTGCAATTCGAGGTAGCACAATGAAGAAAAGCATATACCTGTGCAATAATGAGAAGCCGTGAACAGTGGAATTCCAGTGTATTTGCTCATTTTCAATTGTTTGGCTTTCAGACACTGGTTGTTGACAATCTTTCCATTGACTGTTGTCCCAAGTGAAAATGGACGCGGTGAATGCAATTGAAATAATTTAAAAAGAACATGTGGTACTCCTCACAGTCCTTTTGTAATATGAAGGGTGCTTTACTTATGCAGGTGACAGGCAATTCTGTGTGCCAGGAAAATTAAAGAAAGGAGCTGATTCTGAAGAATGACAAAGCAAAAGATGTATGGCTGTTTATCTAATAGTAAAATATTTGCAGAAATTTGAAAACAAAGGGACGTCTTACCATTTCACGGTGGTGGCAGGGGGAGGTGTGGATGTAGTGGTGGTGATGGGCCACAAAGGCCGGCCATAGCTAAGGAGGCAGTGACAGGATGACAGATCTTTATGCTCCTGGAGCACAGAGATCTGCAGATGCGCGATTGTGCCCTCTGCTGCTATCAGACGGCCTTTGGGTGATCTAGGCCCCACCCACTACCCCAGCTGCTTCATTTATTTTGGACTAGGTCAGGTAAGGTTCGATTTTTAAGTTGCCCAAAAAAAGGGCAACTTTCTCCCTTTTGCACATTTGGAACTTAGAATATTTTTGGTAAGATCGCCCCCAAAATTTCCATTCAATAGATTTGCTGTGAAATTGAAAGGAATACAAAATGCCCTGCTTGATGTTTAAGGCACATTTATTTTGTGACTTGTTATGATCAGTTACCAGGATACTGATTGTGGTATGACTGCCCTCAGTCTTTAAGTTGCTGACCCTTCTTCTGGTCCACTTTGGTAGGAATAATGGTAGGAAGGATTATTACTTACGCGGCGAAAAACTGCAGCAGGCGACGGTGCAGAGGGACCTCGGAGTCCTTGTGCATGAGTCGCAAAAACCCAGCTTGCAGGTGCAGCAGGTGGTCAGGAAGGCGAATGGGATGCTGGCCTTCATCGCGAGGGGGATTGAATATAAAAGTAGGGAGGTCTTGCTGCAGCTGTATAGGGCATTGGTGAGGCCGCAGCTGGAGTACTGTGTGCAGTTTTGGGCGCCGTACTTACGCAAGGATATTTTGGCCTTGGAGGGAGTGCAGAGGAGGTTTACTAGGCTGATACCGGAGTTGAGGGGATTGAGCTATGAGGAGAGGCTGAATAAACTAGGCTTGTACTCGTTAGAGTTTAGAAGAATGAGGGGAGATCTCATTGAGACGTATAAGATGATGAATGGGATGGATAGGATAGAGGTGGAGAGACTCTTCCCGCTCAGAAAGGACAGTAGGACGAGGGGGCACAGCCTCAAGATAAAGGGGGGAGGTTTAGAACGGAGTTGAGGAGGAACTTCTTCACTCAAAGGGTGGTGAATCTCTGGAATTCTCTGCCCGTTGAAGTGGTGGAGGCTGCCTCGCTAAATATTTTTAAGACGCGAGTTGATGGGTTTTTGATAAGAGAGGGGATTAAGGGTTATGGGGAGAGGGCGGGAATGTGGAACTGAGCCACGACAGATCTGCCATGATCTTACTGAATGGCGGGGCAGGCTCGAAGGGCCAGATGGCCTACTCCTGCTCCTATTTCTTATGTTCTTATGTTTCTGTCCAATATCCTGCAGTCTTGGTGGGAGAACAAGGGATCTTTTGTCTCCTTCTGAGCTGGTATTTAGGACCTTGGTTTAAAGTATCATTGGAAAGGCAGCACCTCCAACAGCAAGAATTATTCCTTTATTTATTAAAACGCTATTCCTGATTATTCAAGTAATTTGCCAAGTGAGTGAGTTGTATAGACAAGTCTGGCCACATTTGGCTTTGAGGCCGGATCTGCACCTGAGTTGTTGGCTTGACTTTTCCTTTGGCAGATTAACTGCGAATTTATCGAATTTCTATATGTACTATACAAATGCACACCTAGTCCGGCAATTTCTGAGCACAAAAAGGATGCAAAGCATACCAAATTAGCATTTGGCCTATATAGGCTCTGGTCCCATTGCAAAGTTTCTGGGCCTTTAGTTTAGGCAAACTAGGTAGATGTCTGAACACGGGTGAAGCCCTTAATTATGTGCTGCCTTAGCTGGAATGAGTCAATGATGAGTTCAGGATTCCCCAGTGACTCTGCGACCATAAACAAAAGGGATGTTCCAGTTCTTTTCTGATTTCCCTATTCACTGAGGTCCTCACATACACTTGCTGTTTTCTAAATCCTCACTCATTCCATTTCCCATTCCTAAAGCTTCTCTATCCTTCTGTCTCGCTCCTCATTGATCTCGCACTCTTTTTCTCTCTGTTCCCATTTTCCTGTCATCATTATCATGCCTGGTCTTGAGGGTGTTGGTTAAGAGGAAAGGTTGAATAAATTTGGATTGTTTTCAGTGGAAAGACGGAGGCTGAGGGGAGACCTGATAGAGATCTACAAAATTATAAGAGGCATAGACAGGGTGGATAGTCAGAGGCTTTTTCCCAGGGTGCCAATTACAAAAGGCACAGTTTTAAGGTGAGAGGGGAAGTTTAAGGGAGATGTCTGGGGTAAGTTTTCCATGCAGAGAGTGGTGGGTGCCTGGAACATGCTGCCAGAGGAGGTGGTGGAAACAGGCACATTCACAACATTTAAGAGGCATCTGGATGGGTACATGGATAGAGGGGGAATAGAGGGATACGGACCAAAGAGGGCAGAAAGTTTTTTTGGTTTTGTTAGGGCATCATGATCAGCACGGATTTAAGGGGCTGAAGGGCCTGCTCCTGTGCTGTACTTTTCTTTGCTCTTTGTATTCTTTCCAACAGGGATCCAGACCTAGTGCTCTCACCTGTCAAGAGCAGCAAAAATGATTTTCTGTCTTGACAGAATGAAGGAAGTTGAACAAGAACCTGGCCTAGAAGTTCTAGTTTATGACAAAAAAGCTTGCATTTCTATTTAGCACCTTCCACAACTACAGGACATCCCAGAGTGTGTTACAATCAATGAAATGATATTGAAATGTCGTCACTGTCCTAATGTTGGCGAGACAATAAAGAGAGAACTGGATACTTACTGCAGCCCAAATATATCTTCACTGGGGTTGACTGGACAGAGCTACAATTGAGTTGGGAGAAGATCAGCAGAAGGAACAAGTACTGAGAAATCAGCATGGAGATTACCATGTGGGAGACACTAGACTGGATTTAACTGCAGGCTGCACTATACTGACATTGGAACCAATTAGGAGTCCCAAAAAATAAGTGTATCAGAAGCATGCTTGCCGGTGCAATCTTCTCGGAGGCAGATACCTAACTGATTGCTACCATTTACGCCATCTTTTTTGAAGTTTGTGATGGGTAACAGAGAGGGTTGAAGTGGCACTTGATAAAGTGCCATATAACAGAATGTCAGCAAAATTAGAACAAATGGAATAGAAAGGATAGCAGCAGCTGAGAGAGGAAATAGACAGCAGAGGTGTGCAGTTGTTTTTCAGACTGGAGGAAGGTTTAAAGTGGGATTCCCCCACCAGTCGCTATTTGAACCCCTGCTTTCCTTGATGTATATTAATGGTCTACACTTGGTTGGATATGGCGCAATTTTAAAATTTGGGGATTTACACAAAACCTGGAATTATTGTGAATGGTGAGGAGGATGGACAAATGGCAAATATCGTGCACAGGAGTGTAAAGTGATTCACTTTGATGGGAAGAATGAGGAGGGACAACATAAAACAAAGGTATAATTCTAAAGTGGATGTGTGAACCGAGGCTCCTGAGTGTATGTGTGCACGTATCATTGAAGATGGTAGGGCAGGTTGAGAAAGTGGTTAATAAAGCATTTGGGATCATGGGCTTTACATATAGGAGTTCAAAAGCAGATAAATTATAATAAACCTTTATAAAACACTAATTCAGCCTGAACTGGGGTTTTGTATCCAGTTTATATCCAGTTTTGGGCACTGCAGTACAGGAGATGATGTGAAGGCATTAGACAGTATGCTGATAAGATTCAGAAGTATGGTTCTGTGGTTACTTGGATTGACGGGAGAAACTGGGCTGTTCTCCTTGGAGTACAGAAAATTAAGATGAGACTTGAGAATGGAGTTCAAAATCATGAAGGGTGTGGGCAGAGTGTGGAGAGGGAAACTTTTCCTATGACAGAAGAATTAAGAACCAGAAGGGCATTAACTAAGTCAATTGGAAAAAGAAACAATAGTAACTTGAGGTAAAACAATTTTCACTCAGCAAGCAGTTAGGATCTGGAATGCATTATTTAAGCAGATGGTGGAAGTGGATTCAATCCAGACCTTCAAAGGGGAACTGTATAATTATCAGAAGATAAAGGCTTTGCAGCACCATTGAGAAAAGGTAGGGTTTTGGGACCAGGTGAGTTGCTCTTGCAAAGAGCCAGCCCGGGCCAAATGGCCTCCTTCGGCACTTAGAATCATAGAATTCCTACAGTGCAGAAGGAGATCACTCAGCCTATCGAGTCTGCACCGACCACAATCCCATCCAGGCCCTATTCCCATAATCCCACATATTTACCCTGCTACGCTCCTTCACACCAGGCTCAATTTAGCATGACCAATCAACCCAACCTGCACAACTTTGGAATTCTGTAACCATCCTATAATTCAGGGACTTGCCATTCTTGTCTCTAATCTGTAAACATGATTACCCCTGCTGACATTCCTGCAGGTGGCTCATGATCACCCTTATAAGGATGAGTTTCCAACTGTGGGAGACAAGGAGTTCTGTTACTCTGAGTTTTGTGAAGAAACCTATGTTCCTCTTTCACTCAGTCAGTGAGCACCACTTATTAATGTAATATCTCCTGATGCGGTTCACTTTTTGTTTGAGTGAAAACAACAGTAAAGTGCCTTTGAACTTTTTAACTACATTAAAGGGCATATGAGTACACATTGACATTGTTGCCTGCCCATACTGTAAGTTTATTAATATAGATCAAAGGTACTAGCTCATAGAATCCTACAGTGCAGAAGGAGGCCATTTGGTCCATTGAGTCTGCACTGACCACAATCCCACCCAGGCCCTATCTCCATGACTCTATGCATTTATCCTAGAGACTCTTTCTGACACTAAGGGGCAATTTAGCATGGCCAATCAACCTAACTCACACATCTTTAGACTGTGGGATAGCTGGGGCACTCAGAGGGAACGCACGCAAAGAAGAACAAAGAACAACACAGCACAGGAAACAGGCCCTTCGGCCCAACGAGCCTGCGCCGCCATCTTAACATTGTGTTTTTCCTCCTCCACCCTTGACCCATGTCTATGCTTATGGTACCCCCACAGACACGGGGAGAACGTGCAAACTCCACACAGAAAGTGATCCGAGGCCGGAATTGAACCCAAGTCCCTGTGAGGCAGCAGAGCAAACCACTGTGCCATCGTGCCTCCCTTCTTATAATTTGTTGCAGCTCTCCTCAGTAGTGCACTCCCCACTTCCCAAATTGGTACCTTCCACAAATTTAGCCAGGATTTTACTAGGCCCAGCAAATTTCCATGAGGCATGAACAATATTGGCTCAGCTGCTCCCTGACCAGAGGTGGGTGGCCAATTTCAATCACCAAGGGCTGGATGGGGGGTATTTTGCAGTGCCTGAACAGGCCTCCCAGCAGCTTCCTGATGTGTGAGGAGAGGACATCAATCACCCAGATTCCCAAGGAGAAGGCTACCAGAGGCAAAAGCCACTCTGCAGGCTCAAAGCCAAAGTTTCTATCCAAATTACCAAGGACTGTTTGATTTGTCCCAACACAGAAGAAATCAATCACTGCCACTCATCACCATTTCAAAAGGAAGGCACCTTCATGCTCTTTGCTGTCTCAGCAGCACTCATCTCCCTCAGCGGTGCTGGGGCTTTGAAGCTACCGACACTCTGACCCACTTGCCTGACCTCAATTGTACAGCCCCAACAGCGTTGCTTTCTCACTTCTGCCACTGCCTTTATGCCCTGATGTTGAGAATTTGATATTGATACAAAATCGTGCCCTGCATTTTTCATTCCAGGCATGGATTTTCACACAGATGGAGAGGGTCTCCAGATTAGCCAAAATGGATCTGGAACCCCAAATGTGCAAGTCCCATCCCCAAACCTGCACCCAGCACTTTCTTCATGGCCTGAACAGGGGTGGATTACAGTTTGCACATCCGTAGTTCAGGAGGCAAATACACGTGTAAAAGTGCAGCTGTCTTCAAACAGATATAATTTTCATTCGTGGGATGTCCAGAACATGGTTTGTGGGTTTTACACTTTTCAAGAGAAGGTTGCAACTTGTTAACGTTCCTTACAGAGATAGAAAGAGATTCCTTTTGGAGAGATAAGGGGTCCCTTTGTGATTGTTAAATGTAGACTTGAACGTGTAAAAAAAAGTGAATAAACTCCCTGGAAGTGTTGTTATCAGAAGAACTGCCAAACTGTCAAGGAAGCTGTCAAACTGTCAAGGCATATAAATCTCTTGTCCTTTAAATTTAAAAACTCTATAGTTAAAAGCAAATCTTTGCTATTTTCTTTTGTCCGATGAATATATCTTAATATTTATATGATTTGTGTTACAAGACTGATTTTACAATCTGTCATTATCACAGTGGGTGCCATCAGTTTACAGTTTGATTAATAGCTCCAAGTGGTAATGAAGTTTTTTGATGTGGAACTATGAATGAAAATGTTTGTTCTTATAAGGGATTAAATTGTTGAAGGCACTCAAATGTAGTGATTTTTTTTAAACCAATTGGACTGTTATTCTTTTAACATAGAAACATCATCAATCGGCACTTAGGTTGGGATTTTCCAGCCCCACCATGGCAGGGCCCACACAGGAGATGTGGCAAGCCATCCAGAAGTCCATTGACTTTAGCTGGGACCAGAATAGTCTGGTAGTGGGTGAGGCCAGAAAATCCTGGCTGTAGAGTTTTATTGAAGTCATTTAAGTATAGAATTCACTGCAGTATCGCTATCCTCTGCTCTGCTCTTGTATCCTCAGTATTTATATGGTAGGTCCAGTTAAGCTTCTGGTCAACAGTCATCCCCAGGATGTGGATGATATGGAATTCAGTGGTAATTATGCTGTTGAATGTCAAAGGGAAGTAATCCAATGTCTTTTCCTTGGAAATGGTCATTACTTGGCACAACATTACTTGCTGCTCATCAGCCTTAGCTTGAACGTTGTCCAGATCTTGCTGCATGCTGGCACAGGCTGCTTCGGTATCTGAGGGGTTGTGAATGGAGCTGAACACTGTGCAATCATCAACAAACATCCCCAAAGTTGCTCTGACCTTTCCTCATAACCCATTCCCTTAAGGCAACATGATGCTTGTTGTTCTTCTCCTAACCTGTCCCCGAACGAACATGTCATATTTGAAGCTTGGAAACAAAAATGCGCACGATGGGGGATATTTTAATGGGCTTTGATGCCCTACATGGGTGAAATAACTCAACGGTCACAAGATGGCAAAGCTTCACTTCATTTTAGTGTTTCAAATCTCTCTCCCACATGATGCTGGAGCCCCCGAGGATCTACACGATGAATTTGCTGCTCTTTCTTGCTTCCCACTAGGGTTTTCCAGAGAGTTTGAACTGCTGGTCTCCCACAAGACAAACTTGCAACATCAATAATGTCACTGGGCCTTGGCATTTAGATTTAAATTAGGTTTCCACCTGCTGCTGTAATAAACTCAGTCAACTTCAGCAGCACTGGCTGGGATACTGTGAATTCAAACCACTCTGTTTTGATTTTCATCTCTCTTATGCACCATTGCTATAATTGACCCCAATATTCTATGTACAGTCTGATAAGTTCATGATAAAGCCTCACTATAACCCTGCCAAGATTAGACAATTCTGTTAAGCAACAAGCGTGTTTTTCTTTACAAAATTTCTGGCATGACATAGCCGTTTTGTTTGTATATGTAAGCCAGTGCTGACAAAGAAAACAGTTATAAAAGCAACAACTGTGCCTGCCTGTCAATCTTACAATCTTTTCTACGGCACGGTGGCAAGTGGTTAGCACAGCTGCCTCACAGAGCCAGGGGCTCAGGTTTGATTCCCGGCTTGGGTCACTGTCTGTGAGGAGTCTACACCTTCTCCCCTGTGTCTGTGTGCGTTTCCTCCGGGTGTTCCAGTGTCCTCCCACAGTCTGAAAGACGTGCTGGTTAGGCGCATTGGCCATGCTAAATTCTCCTCCAGTCTACCTGAACAGGCGCCGGAGTGTGCCGACTAAGGGATTTTCACAGTAGCGTCATTGCAGTCTTAATGTAAGCCTACTTGTGACCCAAGTCAATAAAACTATTAAAAAAAATGTTTAATTAAAATGGTAGGATTTGAAGTATGCTGCATATTGAATCTCCAATTTTCTCGGTGTACACGTTGCCATGTTTTGTTTCTAGGATAAAATACTTAAAGGCTCAGAACCAATGACCCTTTGCTATTCCAATGGAACCTTTTGCTATGAAACACGTATGTACTGGTCAAGCTAAATTTATTTTGAGTATAATACCTGAATATAAATACAGATAGATGGAGGATAATTAAATTAAATCAATTAAAGCACAGGATATATATCACAGCTGCACTATTGTACTCAGCTGTTTTTAGCTCAGTAGAAACAGTGAAGGAGAACTTTAGTTTGCCTTTGTCCTCTATTTCACCACAGTTTTCTCCTTCATTAAACCCCCGTATCCATCTTGTTTATTGCTGTAGGATTCACAGAGGCGTTGTGTTTCTGAGAACAATCTGCGGACTATTTCTATAGGACCTGTCTTCCCACCATTGCCACAATATTTATAGAGACAATTGCTTTCACAGAATGATTGGTTGGTGGGAGGAGGCAGCGGGGGAAGCTTTGGAAGCCTCAACAGAATTTTGGAGAAGGCAGCATAAAATTCATCCAAATAATCAACCTTCTAGTCCTGAAAGAGATACTGAGAGAAGTCTGATCAGGTGTGTCAGTGCACTTGAGCCAAAGCTGTTACAATGAAATGGCAAACGCTCTGCCAATGGGAGGGTGTCACTTCCCCTCACCAGTGATATTTGTTTGGTTATCGTACCACAGGAGAGGCCCAGCTTTTGAATTCAGAGAATATATCACAGCATTCCTACAGGGCAGAAGGAAGCCATTTGGCCCATTGAGCCTGAACCAACAACAATCCCACCCAGGCCCTATCCCTGTAATCACATGTATTTACCCTGCTAGTCCTCTGGAGACTAAGGGACAATTTAACACGGCCAATCAATCTAACCTGTACATCTTTGGATTGTAGGAGAAAATCAGAGCGCCCGGAGGAAACCCATACAGACACTCAGAATCATAGAATCCTAGAATCCCTACAGTGCAGAAGGAGGCCATTCAGCCCATTGGGCCTGCACCGACCACAATTCCACCAAGGCCCTATTTCCGGAACCCCGTTTATTTATCCTGCTAATCCCCTTGACACGAGGGTCAGTTTAGCACAGCTAATCAACCTAACCCGCACATCTCTGGACTGTGGGAGGATGCTGGAGCACCCAGAATAAATCCACGCAGATACAGGGAGAATGTGCAAACTCCAGACAGAGAGTGACCTGAGGCCGGAATGGAACCCAGGTTTCTGGCTCTGTGAGGTAGCAATGTTAACTACTGTGTCACCATGCCGAATTGGACACTGATCCAAGAATTTCCAAGATGAAACAGCAATTCTGATAGAAAAATTACCTCCTAATGTCCACTTTTACCACTCCTGGGTAAAATGATAACTCCTTTTAACCAGCATCAGGCTCTAAAATTGCCTTTACCCCTTTGGCTGACATTTGCCAAGAAGAACAGACAACATGGCAGGAAGATACCTGCTTTTTTCCAGATAAACGTAGCTCCATTTGTCACAGAGACCGATAACCGTTAACTAAAGTCGTTCCGTTTGGACTGCCCGCCCACTCTGAACTGTTGGGGGGAAAATGCACCTCTTTTGCCGTCAGCCTTTTTTTCCTTATTGCCCCCTTGCACCGATGCATGTGCTCACTGTCGATTCTTCTTTTTTTGGGGGGGGGGGGGTGCGGGGTGTGGTGGTGGTGGTGGTGGTGGTGGTGGTGTGGTTCGATCATTTTCATAGCTCTGCACTGGCTCCGTTGCTGATTAACACAAAGTTTCTGAATCACAGCCAAATTGTAACCACATTTACATGTGAAATGAAAATCAGTGTGGCATAATGCCAACTTAATTTTGATCTAGCTTACCTTCATGCTATGCGAGCCAAAATTAATGTAAAAAGATAGGCTGCTAATTCCTCATGAATATTCTTTGCAATAAGTCATCTCACTTATATGAATTAATTCACAAGTTATATATCCAAATCAAAAGTCACATAAGCATTGCCATTTTAGTACACAATATTATATCTTGGATTAAATCATAGTTGACTTATCCACACAATATAAGCCTACTGAACATGTTTACTACTTCTGTATTCTTAGTTAATTAGAAGCCCTGTTTATGAATATCCATAAGGCCATGCATTTTAAATTAATAATGATGTTGGCTGATTCAGTCGTGGGTTGTTGATATAATAAATTAAAGTGTTGACACAATAAACATTAACGCGTTTTGAAACGTACCTAAGTTGTTAATCTTTTCTGTTCGTTCTCAAACTAGCCGAAAATGAAATGAAAGGCAAAGCACCAACTTCGGTCTGAGGAAATTGGTTTCGAAAGTAAAATTGAATTCCGAAACGCGAGACAAGCTATCAGCCTTGGCACATGAAAACCTGACATCAAAGTTCTAATTAACATACTGGTTTAATCACAGCACTCTGCATGTAAGGGTAATTTTTCATCATTCATTTTCTGTGTGTAATCTCTGAAGTGACAACAACAGCAAAGAAATGGCCTATAAATCCAGGCTAATTTGTTCCTTTAATATTCATCTTCCCCATACTACAGCTGCTTATGGATGCAGTCCATTACAATGTGTGCAGCAGCCTCAATAAAACATATTATGAAAGCCAAGCTATGCTTCTTCACCACTGTATTGCTGACATTATTTAAAAAGACAATAAATGAGGTACAGATTGTCTAGTCTACATGCTGCTAGCAGGGCAATTTGTGATTAATTACCCCTCTGCAAATTGACATGGTGCAGTGAAATTGACATAGGCCTCATTAATTAACTTTTTGTGCATGCTGGTTACCAACAGAACGTCACATGCTGCAAATGAATTTGAAATCCCAGCACAGCAAATCCCACAACAAAGACTGCTGAAACACAAAGCTCACTTCCTTAACCCTTTGCCAAGTGATCCTGCCTCTTCAATCCTATCAGTGGTTAAAGAGTGCAGAGCGAACAGATAGAAGGACAAGGTTGGCATTTCCAAATAGCAGTCTCTGTGAAAATAAAACTTTTTCTGCATCCATTTAACAAAAATGGGGTCTCCAATAGCAACATGCACCTTGGATGGAATAGCGTACTGTTTGTTTGCTTTGTCTCTGGTTTGCTTCTATCTTTATTTCTGCCTCTTTATTTTGCCCTGTTAGTCTTTCCTTCATGACGTCCTTGTATTTACCCAGTGAGCTTCATGACAGAACATCAGGCAAGTGGGTCATTGACTTCTCCCTATGGTTTTGGCAGATTCCTGAGGGAGTTCAACATCATCGCATGTATGATCAGATGATGCCCCTCGCATGATAACACCAAGTCAATTTCCATTCAGACGGTGCAGTCCTAATGTGGGATAGACTGCATATACACATATCAACACAAGCAGGCTTTTGAATGTAGCTCTCAGCCGTCCCTATCATTTTTTGTCTTAACATCACACACTTACTCAGGCAAAGAGCCCTTCTAAAGTTACAGGCCTTCACTGGTTTTTCTTTTTTTTATCCATTCGTGGGACATGGGTGTCATTGGCTGGCCAACACTTATGGTCCAACCCGAGTCACTCTTGAATTGAGTGGCTTGTTGCCAGTTCAGAGGGCAGTTGAGAGTCAACCACATTGCTTGTGGCTCTGGAGTCACATGTAGGCCAGACCAGGTAAGGACGTCAGATTTCCTTCCCTAAAGCATGTTAGTGAATCGGATGGGTTTTTCTGACAATCAACAACTGTTTCATGTTCATCACTGGATTCTTAATCCCAGTTTTTTTTTATTGAATTCAAATTCTACTACCTGGTGTGGTAGGATTCAAATGCAAGTCCCCAGGACATTTGCTGAGTTTCTGGATTAATAATCTAGTGATAATACCCCTAGGCCATCACCTGTTCTTTCTCAAACTGGAGAAAACGGAATACAGAAATGAAGCTCTGCAGCAGAAGTCAAATTAGCCTCTCTCCATTGAGGCATTTGATCTCCACAGTTCTGCAGTTTAGGGAAATCACCAAATTGAGTTATGCATAGTTGAGCAAGTCGTAATTCTTGGGTCTTACCAAAACAAGCAAAGAACAAAGAAAATTACAGCACAGGAACCGGCCCTTTGGCCCTCCAAGCCTGCACCAATCATGCTGCCCGACTGAACTAAAGCCCACTACCCTTCTAGGGACCATATCCATCCATTCCCATCCTATTCATATATTTGTCAAGGCACCCCTTAAAAGTCACTATCGTATCTGCTTCCGCTACCTCCCCAGCAGCGAGTTCTAAGCATTCACTACGCTCTGTATAAAAAATTTGCCTCATCCATCTCCTTTAAACCTTGGCCCTTGCAACTTAAGCCAATGTCCCCTAGTAATTGATAGTTCTACCCTGGGAAAAAGCTTCTGACAGTCCACTCTGTCTATGACCCTCATAATCTACAAACCAAGTTCTCCAATAGCTAATGCCCTTCATGCCAGGCAACATCCTGGCAAATCTTTCCCGTATCCTCTCCAAAGCCTCTACATCCTTCTGGTAGTGTGGTGACCAGAATTGAACACTTTCTTCCAAGTGCCGCCTAACTAAGGTTCTATAAAGCTGCAATACGACTTCCCAATTTTTAAACTCAATACCCCGGCCGATGAAGATAAGCATGTCGTGTGCCTTCTTGACTATCTTCTCCACCTGCATTACCACTTTCAGTGACCTGTGTACCTGTACACCCAGATCTCTCTGCCTATCAATACGCTTAAGGGTTCTGCCATTTACTGTATATTTCCTATCTGTATTAGACCTTCCAAAATGCATTATCTCACATTTGTCTGGATCAAACTCCATCTGTCATCTCTCCACCCATGTCTCCAACCGAATCTAGTGAAGCCTCTGTCCATTCAAATGCAATGTAAATGGACTTCATGTCCACTGGGAGGTTAATTATTTGTATGATAGGTATGGTGTATTGATCTTTACTGACACTTCCATCTCTGAGCTAAAAATGAGAAGTGGTCATGACGTATTTTGCCATTGAATGACTTGTGGGACAACAGGGATCATGTCAGTAATAGCAAAAAAGTCACTTCCTGTGGAATTTTTTGTTCTCTCAAAACAACCACCATCAAAATACTTACAACCTGTCTGCCTTGCTTTGACATTGCTGCACAGTTAATAATAATTTACTCATAACATCTTCCCATGATAATATGATTTATCATTTTAATATTTCTCCACAAACTTAGAGCAACCCCATGTGTCTCTTTATCTGTCAGAGAAACATACTACTGTAATTTCCAAAAAGACAGAACTGTCTGGGGTGGCTCAGGAGTGCAGAGTCTGCCTATATTCCATCAAGTAGGCTGTGGCTTGGAGCTACAGAGCTGCTGATCACTTCAATCCACTGGTCACTATTGAAAGCCAGTTAACTTTCTCTGTGCCCTCAGCTTTCCAGCTAAAGTGAAAACACAATTGAAAACATCTCTACCCTTCATCACTAAATATACCTTTGAAACGACAGGAGGCATGAGAAAGGTTTGCAGACCCTGAGCAGCAGTCTTGAGAAAGCAACAAAGCAAGCATTGAGTACAGGAGCTGAGAAATCATGTTGCAGCTAAATAAAACCTTGGTTGGACATCATTTGGAGTATCGCATGCAGTTCTAGTCACCACACCACCTTTGGACAGAGTGTGTCACCAGGATGTTGCCTAGTCTCGAGGGCACTTGCTATGAAGAGAGGTTGGATAAACTCGGACTGTTCACATTGGAAAGATGGAGACTGAGGGGAGGCCTGTAGAGATCTTTAAAATTATGAGGGGCATAGACAGACTGGACAGTCAAAGGCCTTTTTCCCAGGGTGGAAATGTCAATTACAAGGGGGCACAGGTTCAAGGAGAGAGGGGGAACATTTAAGGGAGATGTGCAGGGAAGTTTTTCCATGAAGACAGTGGTGGGTGCCTGGAACATGCTGCCAGAAGAGGTGGTGGAAGCAGGCACATTCACAACACATAAGAGGCATCTGGATGGGTACATAAATAGGGAGGGAATAGTGGAATACAGACTGAGTAAGGGCAGAAGTTTTCTTTAAGTTTAGTTAGGGCATCATAATCAGCACAGACTTAGAGAGCCGAATGGCCTGTTCCTGAGTTATACTTTTCTTTGTTTTTTGTTCAAAGCAAGAGGAATCAAAGTGGATGAGTAGGTAAAAGTGAGGGGAGGTATGCAGGGCTTCATTTATTTTTCATTGAAACATGTGCAGAGATCATTCTCTCACACCTCCAGCACGTTTTTAAAAATCAGCATTTCCAGAGTAGAGCTAAGTATGATTAAAGCATACATCAGGATTTCCGACGTGGAGGTCAGTGCCAAGTTGATTTCCCATTCATTAAAATGGATGAACAAGAAAATTGCAGGGTACATTGCAGGCTATGTCTATTCCTGTCAAATAAAGCTTTGCAAAAAGGCGCCAGTTCACAAAACCTACCCCAATCTACATGCTCAGGCTACAACCACAGGAAGGTAGTTCATCATTTTCGATAGTATATCATACTTCCATTTATCAAACCTGCGTGCACATTTTTATGAATGAAGTACTGAATTTCACCCAACCTGTGCTTTTTTTAACAATCAGTATAAGAAACCAACATGAGCTACTCAGATACATGGATAACCATCATTGTTGCAGCAAAGCATTTTCAGTCTCACTGGAAAGCAGACATATTGTTCAACAGAGATAGCAGGGCTGATTTTAACCAGGAGTGAGAACTGGGTGCATGGGGGCCAAAACAGGGTCAGCAAGTCTGCATGGAGAGAAGGGAGGTACAACGTATCCTTGTGAGGTCAAGAGCATTGTGTCTCCCCCCAGCTCCCAACTAACCGAGAAGAAAACTTAAAATGTACACAATACCATGGGTCTCTTGTGGACTATTCTGTCTCAATATTGTCAAATTTTAAGTGATTTATTTCCAGTGTCAACTTCAATGATATCCCAGCAGTCCGACTAATGGCTACAGTTAATTTTCCAAAGTACCATTACTCAGCTGAGTGTCATTCCACAGCAAACAAAAGACTTCCTGGGTAAAATTCTCTTCCTAATTTGCAAATTCTCCACCTAAACTCTAGCTCCTTACAGCTCAAGAACTCTCAGAGAACTTCCAGCCCCCTTCAAGGCTCAACTATTTGCAGCCGGCCTGTAGCTTTGTCAGCCCTGAGTTCTTTACATTGCTCGGCTGGGCGTGCACCCAACCTGGAAGTGAATGCAATTGCGGGAGAACAGGACAGGTGTGCGTCCCAACATCATCACACATCCTTGTGATATTCTGGTTGGTGGGTGCATGCAGGAGATGGAAGCTTGCTTGTGGCACAACCAAGCAGGCAGCTTTGCCCAAGAAAGGATCCAACTGAAATTTTACGTTGCCCATCTGCTTTTATAGTTGTCGAGTGGGCCAATTGGCCACATGGCCTTTATGTTTTCGCTAACACCTCGACTCAGGGTGGGTTGAACTATCTGCACTGAAATACAATTAACTCAATCTGGGGACTGGAGTCTGTCTATGAATGTGCTGCCTATCACTTGTGGCATAGCTTTTACACTGACACTTATTTTTCACAGTTCAACAGCTCCCTGAGACAGCGCTGCAATTGCTGATGCCCATCCCTGACAGAGCACATTTGAAACACAAGCCTGCACCCTCCCATTTCTTGGTGCCCACTCTCCCTGGCAGTGCTCAGCCTTTTACAGCACAAGTTTCACTGAGGAAGGCCAGGGTGAAATTGCGTTCCAGGGCCGACCATGGTAAGGAACGCGTTTCGCATCCGCTTCCAGGCTGCTGAGTATGTGCACCCAATGGGCAAAAAACTCAGGCCCTGGAATTTACTCCTTGAGAGATGCTATGTATGCTTAGCACTGTTTGCTTCAGTCTATGCAAAGAGTTCACTTATGCAACAACTTCATTTTAAGATATTTCTGCCTGTGCAATTACATTTAATTGCTAGACTGTAGGGTCAACTAACACTGCTAACTTGACTACATTTTAAAACTCAGAAGGCATAGTTAGAAATTGACTGCATTCCTAAAGGGTACACAACGCAAGCAAAACAAGCCTTTCATAGTTGCAGCTACAAAGATTGCTTTTGCGGATAGACAGCTTGTGAAAAACATTCCAATAACGAGACAAGGATTGAAATATATTTTCATTTCAGTACATGTTCAGTTCAGTTCTCAGATTTCACTCATCTCAGTACATGTACTTTACAGAGCCTGGCAGTAAAAGCCAGTCACCAACTTTTTTTTCTTTTTGCTTTTGTCATGTTAATTTGAGGTTTTGTTCAATAAAAGTAATGCATTTTAAAAATTGTACCATGTGCTGTCCTCTCATCTATTTGAACAAACGAATTGATCCAATACTTCTTATGCTTCTTTACACCAATCTCCTGTTTGAAAAAGCTCTTTAAAAGCTACCTCTTTGACCAAGCTTTTGTGGTTCTAAACTGGCCGACAGTTAAATTGATGTGAGCACGAAAGGCTTCAGCACTGGCTTTGAAAATTACCACCTTCTCATGTTTGAATATAAGGGAGTAAACATTTGTGGAGCCTGTGAATCCCCCCTCCACCATCTCCAGCCTTTACACCAGGTGGCAGGGGGATTTAAATTGACTCTTAAATTTGTTCAGGGCCTTTAACTTAGCAAAATATCCCAATGTCCTTCACAGGAGAGAGCATCAAATAAAACCTGGCACTGAGCTGTTTAAGGAGCCATCAGGATGGATGACCAATAGCTTGGTCAAAGGGAGAGGCTTTAAGGAGCATTTCCAAGTAACAGACTGATGGACAGAGACAGCGGGATGTAGAGAGGATGGGAGGAATTCTCTGTTTTTGCAACTAAATGTGGTAACATGCGGACTCAGCAGTGCATTTCCCACTGACCAGAATCCCACGTCAGATTCCATGCTTGGGACCTCATTAATTATGTAAAGGTGCATTCCCCCCTCTAAATCACCAGATAGACCAGCAGTTGACTCATCCACCGCCCATCGTCAGTTGGCAGGTTCAGAGTTCTCAGTGCCATATTTAAATCCTAGTCCAACTTGCTCGCTCCAGTCCACTTGTCTTCACCAGGCCGTGCAGAATGTCAACAGCCCGGGGGCAAAAGGCTAGCAGCTTCAAGAAGATTCTTGAGTCAATCATCTGAGCCTCAGGTCCAACACCTGCGAGTCATCTATGCCCACTTGGAGTCCATCCCCCGCGTCTGGAGTCTCTATGCATCCCCTTCTAGTAAACAATGTTGTAGTTCTTTGATCCCCTTCTGTGTGAGATTTTCATACAGCTTTGTCAGGGTCCAGTTTCCTTATCCCTGGTTGTCCCTCTGCCTTCTGTTATTCTGCATCTTCATGCATCTCCTTGTCCCTTTGCCTGCCATTGTGAGTCCTCACCATTTCCCCTCCCCTTCCTTGTACAGACCTTCTTCCACATTGCTCCCCTTGTCTTCATCAGGCCTCCCTGCCACCCTACTCCACCCCGGGCTGAACTTCGGACATTTGTTGTGGTGGTTGGTTGAGTCCCACAGCACAATGTTGTCCAGAGAGACACTGGCATCAAGGAGGAAGGAGACTGCCTTTACTCCCCAACCCCAGGTGGTGTAGTGATCTGACTCTGTGCCACAGGAAGGTTCATGGATACAGTTGCACGGTCTGTAGCTCGGGATGGAGATGGAGGGCAGGATCTGGCTTGTCCCGGCAGAGTGGTGAACAACACATTAGAAGCCAGGCAGCACAATGGCACAAAGGCTTTGTTGCATTGACCTCAAAGTGTCCTGCAGATTGAGGGTCACCTTGTACACAGTCCTCTTTAGCAACTGCGCTTTAGACAACATAATTTCTTGCTCTCGTGACACAAAATTGGAAGGCCTGATAGGATACTGGTGGACAACTGTTTGAATGAGCATTCATGAGATGCAAATGACTGTAAATTGCATTCAAGCAACCAGGCAGAGGAAAGACTGACCCACGATTAATCATTAATCGTGGAATTGCAACAATTTGATGCTGGTGCATTTCTGATTTGTTGCTTCAGCAAGATTCTTTGCTCCCTCCTTCAACAAATCCACTGCGAGCAGAATGCACAACTCCATCCAGAATGTCAAAGCTTAGGCCAACAGCAGCTGAAGGCATGGCTGCTGTAGGATCCTCTTGTGACCAATTGTGTACACATGTGTGTATATCAGCAAATCAGGATAGACTGGTTTCAGTGCATTCACCAGTCTCCCTTTGTCCTGAAAGGTACCACTGTCTGGTGATGTGGGTTGGATCACAGATTTTCTTCTTGAATAAATTTGGTTGGAGAAGCCTCCAGTAAACTGGCAGACGAACGGAGACATTTTTCCTGCTGAGAAATAAGCTTTAAAATTCTGTCTTGGAGAAAAGGCTGCTTGTCAGTGTGGGTGGACTGATTTTAGGAGATGGTTATATCAACAGGTGTTATTGGGTGACTGACTAAGGAGCATAGTTGTGACCAAGTGTCTTGTGGTCTGTATGTCGAGTGGCATGCAATGCTATTCCCGACTAATATCCTCGACAGTACTGGTAATCAGCAATGAGGGAAAGGAAAGGATGATTTTTTAATAGAAGCAGTCTCGGAGGTGTATGAAATGATCAAGAATTTTTTTAAGCCAAAAGACTTGCCACTGTCAGACATTTTGGGCTCTATTTTACCATTTTGATTCTAAGTGCTGGGTGGACTAGAATCTGGGAGTGTTTCAGATCCAACTTTTAGACCCGTTCTCAAGCACCCCAATACTCATCCTGCCTGAAAAAATATCAGCGATTCCGAATTGTGCCACTCAAGTCTGTGGGCAGGGCTTAACGCACCCAAAACTCTGCAGTTCCGATGGGTGCCTCCAATGCAGTTCCCTGCCACATTCCTCCCGGGCCGGATATTGCCTCCCTCTGGCCCCCACAGACATTGCCCCACCCCCACAACATTACTGACCCCGATATCCTTCCACCCCCACCCAGACCGATCAAAGGCTCCTCCCCCACTCCCCCCTTCCCCCCAACTGATCTCAGGCAGAGTGACAGTGGACCCTCCATTCCCCTCACTGATCTCAGGCAGAGTGACAGTGGACCCTCCATTCCCCTCACTGATCTCAGGCAGAGTGACAGTGGACCCTCCATTCCCCTCACTGATCTCAGGCAGAGTGACAGTGGACCCACCACTCCCCCCACTGATCTCAGGCAGAGTGACAGTGGACCCACCACTCCCCCCACTGACCTCAGGCAGAGTGACAGCGGACCCCTCCTTCCATCCCCTCCCTCACTGCTCTCAAACAGAGAGCCATTGGACCCACCTTCACTCTCCAATGATCTCAAGCAGAGAGCTGTTGGATGCTCGGTACTTACGTCCTCACTAACTGCTGCACCTGAATCAGACTTTTGTAGAGCATGTTGGTTTCGTGCCCAGTCTGGATGGGCGAACATGGTAGTAAAGGGAGAAGTGCCAGTATGGTTGGGTGTGCAGCAAATTAAGTCAATCTAAATGCATGCAAATGCATTTAAATGGCCACCATGCCCAAATTGGGCACAGTCCCGATCCCAGCCATTTTTGGGTCTTGGTAAAAGGGAAAACGAGCATGGAGGCAGGCGTGGATCGCGCTACTCACCTCACGCCCGACTTTACTAAGTTTTCGGGCCCGAAAATGGGCATAATTTGATGGTAAAACTGAGCAGCACTACAGTCCCAAGCCATTGGGAATTGCTGAAAGCTAACAGTTTGGAACAAGGAATCAGTTACCCAGTGAGATCATTTAAAAAACCTGGTTTGAAAAGCTGTTCATTCATTGTAATGTCTGAGAATTTCAAGAGGGCATTGTGGGAGAGTTTTGTGCGTGGTTTAAAAAGTGAATATGTTCTCAGTGAGTTACTGACATTGCCATGTTTAACTTCAACACTGCTTGCCTAACTGCATTTGTATGTGAACATGATAAGAACGTGATTCGAGAAGAAGTCAGAGTTAACATCGATGGTCAGCTGCTGGAGTAAATCAGCTGTAGTTGAATAAGCAGAAGACGCCAATGACACCAGTTAGTAATAGCAGAAGGATGACAAAGTCATGTTACTGGTGCTTAGTGTGATGATACTGTGCCTTTAAGAAATGTATTTTTATTATTTTTTTTGTGAGGGGTATGTTTAAAATTCAGCTCTGTTTTACAGAGTGCCGATTTGTCTGGGAAACAGGTAGCCCCATGCTGGGAATGCGGGCTACTGATTGATTTAAGCTAGGAATGTGTTTGTTTTAAACTGAGTTAATGTACTTTGGCATGTTACGCTTTCCCCCTGAGGTTTCAAAGCAAGGTTTTAGTTAGGTTGATTGACAGAGTCATGTCATAAGGGGAGGGGCTAAGCTTTCAGAGAAAAGCAAGCAGTCACTGCCGGGTTCTGAAAGAAACAAGAGGTCTCTCTCTCTCTCTCTTTCTCTCTGGAGGCTGCTGTTTGGGACCTGCTAGGAGAACTAGGTCTCTCTCTCTCTCTGTCTCTCTAAAGGTGGTCTAGAGGCTCCAGGACTGGGAGCTGAAGTTCAAGCATGGAAGCCTTGGTGTTGCTAACTGATTTTGAAGAGGAGTTTGAATCTATATGAGGAATGTTGCTTGAATTGGGATGAATAGAGATAGGTTAGCAGTTAAGAATTGTCTCTCATAACGTTTAAATACTTCATTTGGTAAAAGTTAAGCTTATTAATCTATTATAGTTAAACTATTATTAAATAAAGTTTGTTTTGATAAAAGCGTTCCAGTGTGTCAATAGAATCACACCTGGACTCAAACACCTTATCCTCACACTAATGCCAAAATAGAAAAACTGTTAGGATCTAGTTGGGCTTCATAGTGTACTATGGGACTTATAATCTGTACCCTAACACTAGGCTAAAATTGAGCACAAATTGTCCAATTGAGAAGTCAGGGTGCTCCAGCTGCAAGAAGAAGACTCATCTTGCCGAGGCATGACACAAGAACGTAACTGGAGAAAATGCTGCCAAGAGATGACAGCAGTCACTCTGTTCAAGTACTGAATAGTACCAGTTTGATGAAGGTTAGGTTTTGACCCATTTGATTGAAAGCACAAGGATGTCCAATGGAAATTCTCATGGCATCACTGTCCAAGTAGCATTGGATGGAATTCCATGAAACATGGGTGCATCAGCAACTGTCAATCATCGAATCAGTATCGGCAGGCAAAATCACACATAGAGTTACAAAGTGATGGGGGAGAACAATTCCCATTGTGGGAAGAGAGGGCCGGTTCTGGTCACATACAAGGAGCAATATGTCAAATTGCCCATCACTATGGTGAAAATCCAACCTTGTGTCAGAAACTGGTTAATAGCATACAAGTTAAATTCACAAGAGCTTATTTGCACAGCTGCAAAATTCACAACACAGGACAACGTGGTCACCAAGTACCCTCAGGTCTTTAGTCTAACTGACAAGCCCATTCCAGGATACAATGTCAACATACAGGTTCAGAAAAATGGATGACCGGATTACTTCAGATCTCATCCAGTGCTCTATGCTCAAAGAGAAAAATAGAATAAGAACAGAAAAGACTTGAGAGTGATAACATTACCTCTAAAGTCGAACAGAGTCATTAGATTTTTCCCATTGTGACGGTACCAAAGTCAGAGGGTACTGCAACGCAACATTATGTGGTGATTATAAATTAATCGTACATCAAATATTGGAAGGTAATCCACCCAATATTTTACCAAGCACAAAGGATCTGTTCATGATGATGTTGGAAGATTAGATTTTTTCAAAGTTTGATCTGACAAATAACTATTTGCAATTTGAGTTGGACAATGAGTCAAAGTCAGCTTTGCCTATTGATACATAGATAGGTCTTTCTCAGTTTTAGAGGCTTCCGTCTGGTACTTCTTCAGATGCAATGTCTAGATTACCAAATTCTTCTGAACTAAACCGAGGTTCACTGTTAGACACAATTTTCTCTGGGAACCCATGAGAAGTAAGCAAACTATATACACTTCCCCAACCGGGAAGATGTATTCTCCTGTCTGTAAATAAGTGATCTTATGATAATGCTTATGGATGAGCTTAATAAAGAGTTCAGCTAGAAGCTATCTTTGGTGGCCAGGGTTAGACAAGGACATAGAAGACACAGTGAATCAGAGTAGAGGAAATTGTGTCCAACAATCTACCTCAGCTTTGCTCAGGTGAATTAGTAAAATTTGTGAGAAAGAAGGGGGTAAAACATACTAGAGTTCCACCATCTCATCTTGCTTGAAATGGGGCGGCAGAGTGCAGAGTACATCATAGAACCATAGAACCCCACAGTGCAGAAAAAGGCTCTTCGGCCCATCGAGTCTGCACCGAACACAATCCCAAACAGGCCCTACAGTTACAGACAACAATCAGTTGTCATTGAATCACAAACTAACAATTTGTTTTGTTTATTTATTTTAACACACAGTGGAAGAAAGCTAGCTGAATTGTTTCTTAGAAGGTCGCCTGGAATTTGGTTTTTATTGCTGAACCCACATTTCACATCATTAGTGGAAGAAAAACATCCGGTCTGAAAGGGGCTCATGAGATAAAGAAGTATGAAGTTGAACCCGAATGTTAAAGTGAAAGAACATTATCATTCTATCATAAATGGTTGAAGTGGCTATCAGGAAGATGCATGAACATTATGTGGTCCTCACAAATTTATGGTCAAGATATTTGGTAATGGAAAGGTCACGTTTGTGCATATGCATCAGTTTTACCTTCAGAGTGGGTCCACAAAGGAGAAGGAAGTTAGAATGAATCAGATGAGTCTGGATTGTAAGGATATGGGTAGAGTTATAATAGTTAATAGTTACAAGTTGTGCCTGAAACCAGTTCAGATCTGGGTCAGAGTCAAGATTGACCTGACTGATGAAGTGGAAAATGCATTTGAGTGTCAATAAAAATATTAATCCTTGTTGAAGAAAACTTCTCCTCAGACTCAGGTTAAGATGTTTCACAGTCCTTTCAAGTTTTGAAAATTTGGGTCAAGGAAGGAGGCACCTCTTCAATATTAAAGTACCTATTGGTTAAGTTGGATTTGTAAATAAGCACAAAACAAGAACTGTGTGGAAAGGAATTTGAACAGTTTGTAATTTTTAGTTAAGGAGGGAGGAGTGTACTAGCATTTTGTGTGACCATTTGGTGTTGTATGTACACAAGAAAACCAGAATAAACCATTGTCAATTGGGTCCTTGAACTCCATGTAAGTGCACCAGTCTCATCTGACTGCGGGATATCTTCTTCTATGTTATAGCTGTCAATGTTGGAACAATGAATATAGTGTGTGCTTAATAGGTCAGATTTGGAGGAATGCATGGATCTCAGATAGCTGTAAGGTTACACAGGTGACAAAGTTAGCAGGTGGGAAGGCCGTGGAAGGATTTGAAACTACACGAACAAGGAAGCCACTACAGCTCAGCAAATGCAGCAATAATGGGGTTTTTCTGGTTGTAAAATTACGCACAGCTGAATAATGCGACTTTGATCATTTTCCAACTACTGATTCAGAAATTAAGTGGAACCATTAGCAATCGCAGAAGAAATGCTGCAATATTATTTGAAGTTGGGACTAGAAAGAAACTGCTTATCATTTGTAAAAATTTTGGCAGTAATTTCAATACAATTCAAACACTGTGTATCAAATGGCAGAGCAATGGTAAAGCTTATTTCACAATCTTCAGGCTACAGAAATGAACCTCCAGACTGCCTCATTTCCTCTCATTATTCTCAACCCAGAAGGAAGAAACAAGAAACGATTTTAGTTCTGGCCCATTTTAAGCCTTTTTCCATGAGCCATCAGTGACAGGACAGAAATTCCAGTGAAGTCTACAGCTGAAACTATCTTCCTGACAAAGGTTATGGCTGAATTTTGAAACAAGATCCTAATAAACAAACCTTGGAATACGTATTAGAATCATAGAAATCTTCGAATTATAGAAACCCTACAGTACAGAAAGAGGCCATTCGGCCCATCGAGTCTGCACCGAACACAATTCCACCTAAGCCCTACCCCCATATCCCTACACATTTACCCACTAGTCCCTCTAACCTACACATCTCAGGACACTAAGGGGCAATTTTAGCATAGCCAATCTACCTAACCCGCACATCTTCGGACTGTGCGAGAAAACCGGAGCACCCGGAGGGAACCTACACAGACACGAGGAGAATGTGCAAACTTCATACAGACAGTGACCTGGGAATCGAACCCATGTCCCTGGAGCTGTGAAGCAGCAGTGCTAACCACTGCGCTACCGTGCCGCCCCAATAATCCTAATAGCTAGTGATGTATACTGTACAAAATAGCCATCTTGAAACATTGAAACAAATACTACTTCCAACACAATCTTCAGGTTAACAACAGTTCAGGGCTTAACAATAAAGTCCATTTCTGTCCTCATTTTTTGTGGGCAGGGAACAGTCATCCAGACTCGAAATGTTGGCTCTATTCTCTCTCCACAGATGCTGTCAGAGCTGCTGAGATTTTTCAGCATTTTCTGTTTTTGTATGTGGAAGACAGTATATATTGGGGGCATAGGGTCCTTGATTATGTTGGTTATGTACATTGTGATGCAGCCTTGAGGCAATATTATATCACAACCTGGTTTATTTTTGGAAATTAAACTGTAGTGTGTTTAAGAAAGTTCATCAATGCCTCTACTTTCTCTGAAGGCTAAGGAAATTTTGTATCTCAAAAAGGACTCTCACCAATTTTTACAGATGTACCATAAAAAGCATCCTAGCCCGATGTATCACAGCTTGGTATAGTTGTTACTCTAAGACCGCAAGAAACTACAAAAGGTTGTGAACGTAGCCCAGTCCATCAGGCAAACCAGCCTCCCAACCATTGACTCTGTCTGCACTTCCCCCTGCCTTGGGAAAACAGCCAAAATAATCAAGGACCCCACGCATACTGGATATACTCTCTTCCACACACAAAAACAGAAAATTCTGGAAAACCTCAGTAGCAATGACCGCATCTGTGGAGAGAGAATAGAGCTAATATTTCAAGTCAGGATGACTCTTCCCTGCCCACCAAAAACAGGAACAGAAAATCATCCCCCACCCCCCCATGTATTTTTCAGGATAGTACTGGCTGACTTTGGAGTAGGAACTGGTGAAAGTGTTTCTTTCATAACTTTTATTGGTGATTGCCAATAAAGGTCCATCCCTCCCCGTCCCCCACAGTAATGGATTATCATCTAAATTCTATGATTATTGCACCTCTATAACAGATACTGCTGAAGAATAAGAGCAGGCTTTTTGTCCTTTATGCTAATATAGTATAACTTAAGGATAGGTGGGGCAAATAAAGAACTGCATGGACCAATTAAAGTTCTATCCTTCACATTATTAAAAGATATTAAATAAATTATGAAAGATTGATAAGGGTAGATATAAGCAGACTATTTCTACTAGCTGAGAGTTAAGAACTAGGCTCCAAAGATTAAATGTAAAAGATTTAAAACAGAGGGCAGAAGCAAGTTCTTCATTTACAGAAATGTAAACTTATAAATAATCCTAATAGTTAGTCATGAAAACACAAACAAATCAAAGCAAATTAGCTGTCCACATTTTTTACAGTAGCTCTCGATTAAAGCTCATGGGACAGAAACTCATGTAGCACGGTTGTTCAATAAGGGTGATCTATCGGCTGCCTATGAAATGCAGCACTTGATATTCAGTTCTATTGCAGTCAATGGAATTAAGTATCGAGGGTGTGATTTCCCCGCACTGCTGCACTGGTCAAGTAGCGTTGCGGCGTGGGAAATTTCAATGGGAGGCCAGAAATGGGAATCGCAACCGGCGTCCGACAATCTTCCCTGGCCACTTTTATTGACAAGATCAGCCTCGTGCCCAAGAAAGGCACAAGGATGATTTTAATATTCATGATGGAATTTTAATGTGTTTAGTGAGTTCCAGACTCCGAGGCGGGTGGGGGGGATGTCTGTGTGGGGAGGGTTGAGGGTGGTGGCGATCAGGGGGCTCTGTCAGGGGTTGGGGGGGGTGTTGAGGGGGGTGTCTGTGGAGACGAGTGTGGTGATGTTCATAGGATGAAGGAACCATGCTTGACAGTTCTCCCATTTACTTTGTAAACCTGTACATAGTGGGCAGAATTTTCCTCAAAAGATTCCAAGTGTTGCAAAAGTCTGAAAACAGGAGCGTTTCAGTGTGAAAACCAGAGATTAGGCTATGTCAACCCTCACCGGTGTGAAACTCCCTACTGCCAAAAAACTCGCTTGGGTAGCTTGCTGAAAAAACTGGAGTGAAGCTTCCCAATTTTCAGACTTTTGTGACACCTGGGGTAGAATCTTCCAGCTGTTCACGCCAGCGAGATTTTCTGGTCCAGCTGCAGTGAATGGAGATGTGGCTGGGTGCCAAATTCTCCAACCTCACTGAATCCCTACAGTGCAGGAGGAGGCCACTCAACCCATTGAGTCTGCACCAACCACAAACCCACCCAGGCCCTATCCCCTGATCACTAATTATCTTAGCTAGGCCCCCTGGCTCTAAGGGGAAATTTAGCATGGCTATTCCACCTAACAGCGCATCTTTCGGACTGTGGGAGGAAACTGGAGCACCCAGAGGAAACCTACAGCAGACATGGAGACAATGTGCAAAGTCCACCCAAGGCCAGAATTGAACCCAGGTACCTGGCACTGTGAGGCAGTAGTGCTAACCACTGTGCCACCATGCCGACCTCACTGCAGCGGGATCGGGACATGAACGGCTGATAACTTTGCGCACTTAGAACTTTTTAGGGAAAATTCTTGCCCCCAAGTGAAGAGCAATGCAAGAATGCCAAAATTCAAAGGGAACAAGACTGTATACTGCATGAGAACAAGGCACAGTGGCACAATTGTTCACAAGTGGACTCTGGTTGAGACAGTTTTACAGAAAGTGCACCAAGAAAGAGTCCCCCCCCCCCCCCCCACCCCCCCCGCCTCCACAAGCTTTGTTTTAAATTGAAAAAGACACATCTAATGCCCGGACATGTCCAAGTGTTGCACCTTTTTCACTTAAACATAAGTGCATACACAGCAGCCATCTTTCTAGGGGACAAAGTGCCAAATGCACAGCCACCATTTTTATAGGGGGCAAAGTGCCACATACATAGCCGCCATCTTTATAGGGGGCAAAGTTCCCCATGCAGAGCCACCATCTTTATAGGGGGCAATGTGACACATACACAGCTGCCATCTTTCTAGGGGGCAAACTGCCAAATACGGAGCCACCATCTTTATAGGGGGCAAAGTGCCACATACATAGCCACCCTGAGCCTGGAAGCAGGAAAAGAGTCTTTATTGAGCCTTATGTCACTGAAGAATATGAAGAACTTGACTGAAATCCGTATAAAGTGCTTGAAATAGTATATTTACAAAATAGATTAAAATGAATATTTTCATTAAGGATATGAACATAAGAACATAAGAAATAGGAGCAGGAGTAGGCCATCTAGCCCCTCGAGCCTGCCCCGCCATTCAATAAGATCATGGCTGATCTGTCGTGGCTCAGTTCCACATTCCCGCCCTCTCCCCATAACCTTTAATCCCCTTGCCTATCGAAAACCTATCAACCCACGTCTTAAATATATTTAGCGAGGCAGCCTCCACCACTTCAACGGGCAGAGAATTCCAGAGATTCACCATCCTTTGAGTGAAGAAGTTCCTCCTCAACTCTGTTCTAAACCGCCCCCCCTTTATCTTGAGGCTGTGCCCTCTAGTCCTACTGTCCTTTCTGAGCAGGAACAGCCTCTCCACCTCTATCCTATCCATCCCATTCATCATCTTATATGTCTCAATGAGATCTCCCCTCATTCTTCTAAACTCTAACGAGTACAAGCCTAGTTTATTCAGCCTCTCCTCATAGCTCAACCTCCTCAACTCCGGTATCAGCCTAGTAAACCTCCTCTGCACTCCCTCCAAGGCCAAAATATCCTTGCATAAGTGCAGCGACCAAAACTGCACACAGTACTCCAGCTGCGGCCTCACCAGTGCACTGTACAGTTGCAGCAAGACCTCCCTACTTTTATATTCAATCCCCCTCGCTATGAAGGCCAGCATCCCATTCGCCTTCCTGACCACCTGCTGCATCTGCAGGCTGGGTTTTTGCGACTCATGCACAAGGACCCCGAGGTCCCTCTGCACCGTCGCATGCTGCAGTTTTTCGCCAAGTAAGTAATAGTCCTTCCTACCATTATTCCTACCAAAGTGGACAACTTCACACTTGCCAACATTAAATTCCATTTGCCAGTTCCTGGCCCATTCGCCCAGCCTATCTAGATCCTTCTGCAGACTCTCCACACCCTCCGCACAATTTGCCATGCCACCAATCTTGGTGTCATCAGCAAATTTCGACACCATACACTCGGTTCCCTCCTCCAGATCATCTATATAAATGGTAAATAGCTGAGGCCCCAGCACCGACCCCTGGGGCACTCCACTAGTCACCAACCGCCAATCCGAATAGCACCCATTGACCCCCATTCTCTGCCTCCTATTTGGCAGCGGGTGATCCATAATGTGCAAACTTTGAAAATGATATACTCAGTGTTGATATGCTGTTTTATTTCAGTTATGTTTATGTCAACATCTAGGGTCACATTCATTTTTAACTGTTAAAGGGCGGTCATACTGGTACATAATTTTGGAACAGTGGATTACTGGCATTGTCACTGGACTAGTAATTCAGTCACCCAGAACAATTCTCTAGGGATCTGGGTTCAAATTACACCATGGCAATCAGTTAAATTTGAATTCAATATAAATCTGGGATTAAAAATCTAATGACGACCATGAAACCACTGTTGATTGTCATAAAATCTCATCTGGTTCACTAATACCCTTAGGGAAGGAAATCTGCCTTCCTTACCAGGTCTGGCTTCCACGTGACTCCAGAGCCACAGCAATGTGGTTGACTCTTACCTGCCCCCTCAAGGACAATTAGAGATAGGCAATAAATGCTGGCCCAGCCAGCAATGCCCATGTCCCAGAAAATAATTTAAGAGTTACAGAATAGCTGTTCATTAACACCCTTCCGAATTTACCTTTCACTGACGACAGTGGTGTCTATAAAATTATGAGAGGCATAGATAGATTTGATAGTCAGAATCTTTTTCCCAGAGTTGAAATGTCTAATATTGGGGTACTGCACTTAAGGTGAGAGAGGGAAAGTTCAAAGGAGATGTGAGGAGCATGTTTTTCTTTTACACAGAGTTCTTAAAGTTTATTTATTAGTGTCACAAGGAGGCTTACATTAACACTGCAATTAAGTTATTATGAAAATCCCCAAGTTGCCACAATCTGGCACCTGTTCGGGTACGCTGAGGGAGAATTTAGCATGGCCAATGCACCTAACCAGTACATCTTTTGGAGTATGGGAGGAAACCAATGTCGTGGAGGAAACCCACACAGACATAAGGAGAATATGTGCACTCCACGCAGTGACCCAAGTCAGGAATCAAACCTGGGTCTCTGGCGCTGTGAGGCAGCAGTGCCAACCACTGTGCTACCATGCCTGGTGTGTGAGGTGGTAGGTGTCTGGAATATGCGGCTAGGGGGTGATGGTGGAGGCAGATATGATGGGGGCATTTAAAGGGCTTTTAAATAAGCACATGTATATGCAAGGAATAGAGAGATATAGACCAAGGGCAGGCAGAAGGGATTAGTTTAATTTGGCATCATGTTTGACACAACATCATGGGCTGAAGGGCCTGTTCCTCTGCTGTACTGTTCTATATTCTAGTTGAAAGAAAAGGTGCTCAATCCACAATGGATAGTTTTCCATTTGTACCCAAACTGAGAATTACTCCTGATGCAAGATGAGATCTATCATGGGCAGCCAATTTGCTCTGCTGTGTTTATACCCAGCAACAATTATTATGTGAGTCCAGTCATAACTGATTCACAAAAGCAAAATTCCAAGTGGTACAGATTTCAACAAGGGAGAGAGGAGGGATCTCTTCAGTAGCTTTCAGTGTGGAGCCAATGTGTGAGTCCACCTCTATCAGAACAGAACAATGATTTAAGCCATCCTTGCCAATGAATAGTGCACAGGCACTCCATTCAGTGCATTGAGTGAGGGGAGGGGGCCTCCAAAATATCAGAGAAAGGAGGGAAGAGAAAATCAATCTCAAAGTGATCTTTGTCAAAGCAGGACCAAGAAGACGTGTGAAAGAGGTTAAGTGACACTTCATGCACGGCTCTGGTTTTAAAAAAACAGCTCTTTGGGGAAAGGATTTGAACTTAATGCAGCCCACACAATTCCTTCAGCACAAATTATACCTGAATGCTTCAACAAACTCAAACTCCCAGTAGAAAATAATGAAAACCAGCTTGAATTTGTTCAGATATTTTCCTGGCAATAAAGTACATTTACATTTTAGTGTTCAGAGTCCAGAGCTCCTGTGTTTCAGGGCTGCTGGATTGTTAAAACAGCTGTCCTCCTTCTAAAAAAAAACAGATCTTTTCGGCTACCAGATGTTTTCTACACTTGAGCTAAAATCCCTGCCCAACTTTCCACTCAACATGGGGCAAGTTCCACTTCATCCCTATCACTGTATTAATATTATTTGTATTACCCTCAATTAGCACTGTTAATTCAAAAATTAGGCTCCAATCTCCTTCAATTCATTGTAACAAAGCTCCCATGGCCTCAGCTCACCTAGAAATTTGGAGCAAGCTGCCAATGTTTGTTATGCCCCCAGAGGAAGTTTGCTCGATGGAGAACCCCATTTAGATGGGCAGTCTCATCTGCAGTGCCCCTCAGTAAAATTCTGCTGGGGACGGGAAGAGAGGAAGGTGTCCATGTGCTAGCAGCAGCCCTCAGGAGGGCTGTTTTGGAGGCTGGAGGGAGCATTCATGCTCCTGGCTCCACATGAAAGATTTTAGAGACAAGTGTCATTTGTGGTGACCCTTTGCAAGGCTGCTTATACAGCAGGGACTGGCCTATCTGTGCGGCCTCAAAGGCTGTCCTCCCCGACTGTGGCCCACCAGTGCAGCTGTGCCTCTCAACTTTACACGCTAGTGGTCTGGCCTACCTGCACGGCTTAAGCACCGCTGGCCCACCAGCATGGCTCTGTCTCCTACCCTCGCACCTCCTGTCCTAAATTCTCCTTTCAGACTCTTTTGACACTTGACCGGGCCATCCTTGGGCAGGCCTGCTGCACTAACTATGCGTGGTAAATAAAATTCTAATGATCCAATACAAGTCTCCTGCCTGATTTGCCAAGCTGTGTGGCGGACTTCTTCCAATTCACCGCAGGAAACTCATGGATAGATTATAATAGTTTTACCCATGATTTAAGCCGGGATGGACCTTATTGGAGACCTCTAATATAGCACGCTCCTTTAATACAGCACTCACAGGGAGAGAACTCTAATACAGCTCTCTCGTAAGTCACAAAAATACACACAGTGCTAATCAGTGCACAGAACATTATTTAATTTTTAATTTTCTCTAAGTAAGTTGATTATTAAACCTTTATCCAGAAGCTTAGTGATTATCTCCTCCGAGCTGAAGACTATTTGTTTTTCTAACAAATAAATAACCTTGCTAGCCAGTTCTTGTTGACCTCCATTCATTGGGATGTGTAAAGTTCACTGGGCAAGTCTGTGCTCTTTACTCTAATGCAGGGTTGTTAGCATGATGCTCCCTTTTACTGAATTTATCAATTCGCCGAAACAGAGCAGAGCAAGCTTGACAATGCAGGCCACATTCGAAGGATGGGCAAACAGATTCATGTAGATAAATACAAGAACATCTGCACTGCACCAAACATGTGCAATATGAAGAACTGTCCATTAGCAAAGATGGAAATGGAAAGGCATCTCTTGTGATTATTGATCATTCATTGAATGTCTCCTACTAATGCAAAACTGTTATCAATAAAATTAATCAGACACTTATTATATGTGCCCCAAAGGCATTATTATTGTGAGTTAACAGTGAGTTTAACCTTCTGTAGATTGTGGAGAGGTGGAGAATATTCAGAACATTTGTAGTCCAATGCCCCAGCACTGTGCCAAGGTGATTTCAGAACTGTTCAAATGATTGAATTGCTTCTACTGTTAATAATTCTCTCACTTCCCACTGGGATGTAATTTTCCTATTTATATTATAGGCAAGTTTAACAACAATCAAGTAGAAAGTCAAATTTGGTGCAAGATCCTACTGGTGGTCGATGAAAAGCCGCTTCTGCCTCCAGGAAACACGCTGAGCAGGGGGAGGCAGTGGGGGTGGAGGGGCAGAAAATCCCACCCAATGTTTAAAGGGCATGGTGAGAATATTTGAGAAAAGAACAGATAATGGTTTCAACCCATTTCTGCACAAATTCTTCAGTTTCACTTAGGTTCTGAGAAATTGCGTTGAGACCACAACCAGCTGGCCACGATCTCACTGAATGGCGGAGCAGGCTTGAAGGCCTACTCCTACTCCTAAGTGCTCCAATGTCTCCTAAGGCAATTGTTCTGCTGCCACTTTTTTTTTTGTTTGGCAGTTTCACAGCTTCCTGTAATGGATTTCTCTTTAGGCTTTCTTTTCATTGATTTGTAGGTATCCCTGGCAAGATCAGCATTAATTGCCCAAAACTAATTGCCCTTGAGAAGGGGCTGGTGAGCTGCCTGTGGTACTTCTGCAACCCATGTGGTGTAGGTACACCCACAGTGCTTTCGATAGAGAGTTCCAGGATACTCACACAAGCATTGGGGAATGAACAGCAAAGTTTCAAGTTAAGGTAGGGTAGACTTAGAGGGGAACTTATAGGTGGTGGTGGTGTCTCAGGCACCTGCTGCCCTCGTTCTTCTCGGGGTTCTTGCTATTTTTAATCTGTCTGTAGGATTAAGAAGTGGGTCAATGTTGGAATACAGCCAGGTCAAACAACAGCAGAGGTGCTGTCTGCGCAACCGATAGCCCTTTCACACTTTAGCTAGACTGAGATTCGGTGCATACTGAGCCTGCAACCCCCAGACATCTACCTACATAGCAGCTTTCCTTTCAATTCATAGGCTTCTGCCCCCTCAGCCTGACAACTGGAATACGGTTGAGCCTTTTCCAAATCTGTAGGGGTGTTTTACCGCCCCTATTCTAATGCTTCCAACTGAATTTGTGGTATCCCTCTCCATTTCACATTCATGCTATTTTCTGTTCTTACCACCTGCATGTCACATGTATGCGCCAAAACAACACTTGGAACTGTCCTTAATTATGATGCAAATAGCAAGCTATTTGCAGGAAACTTTGCACTTATTTTTAGCCATTAGGAAGTGTACCAAAATCTATCATTTGTTCTGATATCTCATCATTTAGTGCAGTTATTCAGAAACACAACACGGAAACAACTTTTCTTTTCGCGATGGAAACAATGAGAAAAATAGTGAAACCAAGAGAGAAAATACTGGGAAATCTCAGCAGGTCTGGCAGCATCTGTGAGGAGGGAAAAGAGCTGACATTGAGTCCAGATGACCCTTTGTCAAAGCTCAAAAGGCTCTGACAAAGCTGTCAGCTTTGGCAAAGAGTCATCTGGATTCAAAACATCAGCTCTTTTCTCTCCTTACAGACGTTGCCAGACCTGCTGAGATTTTCCAGTATGTTCCCTTTTGGTTTCAGATTCCAGCATCCGCAGTAATTTGCTCTTATTTAGAAAGAATAATGATGTCATGCACCTTATTACTGAGCAACTGACACAAGTTCAGAATAATGCATGCAGTATACTTTTCAAGGATCCTCAGTTTGAAGATAACTACATATTCAAAATTGGTTGGGTGGAATTGTGATTCCTCTCCGGTTCTAGAACACCTATGAAGGTCCTTTCTGCAATCTTGTTGCTAACTTGTCAGTCAAATTGCAACATGACTGCATTAAAGCAGCACAAGCGGAAATTTCACGGGAAGATGGTACCCAATTCACTAAAAATAATGAAATGAAATCCCATATATAGTCCGTCTGATTGACTTTGGATTACGTTATGAAATAATTTCTCAGCAGCACAGTAATGTGTGTTAGGTGGTTGGCCATATTAAATTCTCCCTCCGTGTAGCTGAACAGGTGCCGGAGTGTGGTCACTAGGGGATTTTCACAGTAACTCCATAGCAGTGTTACTTTAAGCCTATTTGTGACACTAATAAATAAACTTTAAAGCTTTAAACTTTAATGTGTGTTTTGATTAGGAATGCAATCTGGGATTTCTTTCCTACGTTGAAGGCAACTTATAAATTAGTTAGCGTTTGACTGCAGTAGAGCCACAAGAATAATGTTAGTTTAGACTGCAACTTGTACGTGGGAATAAATAATACCGGTCCCTGGACTGGGCTAAAAACCTGGTCATTGAGCGTGAAAAAAAATCAGTGATTTGAACCATTTTCATCCTTCAGACTAATATCCTACAGGATATCAATTTCAAAACTCAAAAGCATCTGCTCAAATCCTCATCATCTCACAGAACAAATCCAGTTTGATACAGAGGGACAATGGTTCCAATAATTTTCCTTGTTGCAGATGGTTCATGGTTCACTGAACCACCCTAATCGAGACGTTTGTGTCATTAATCCATATGTTCAGTCACGCAAAGCATTATGACTTCGGTGTTAAAAGTGGTAGAGTTTCAGTCATGTATGGTGGGGCTGGATAGGGAGTGGTGACCAGAATAAAAGTTCTTTCAAGCTGTGTCTTTTCTTTAAAATAAAGTTTATTTTATTAGGGTCACAAGTAGTCTTACACTCCCACTTCAATGAAGTTACTATGAAAATCCAATAAAAGCTGCACTCTGGTGCCTGTTTGGTATACTGAGGGAGAATGCACTTAACCCGCACATCTTTCAGACTGGGGGAGGAAACCCAGAACACCCAAAGGAAACCCATGCAGAAACAGAGAGAACAAGCAAACTCCACACAGACAGTGACCCAAGCTAGGAATCAAACCCACGTCCCTGGCACTGTGAGACAGCAGTGTTAACTACTTTGCCACCATGTCATGTCAAAAAGGAACGTTTATTTTCAAGCATGCAATTTACAAGAAAAATCTGCTCTTAATTTTGAGGTAGTTACTAGGATGAGGAGAAGACTTTATTTTTTATTTTAGCTCATTTGTTTATTAGTCACAAGTAGGCTTACAATAACATTGTGAAGATTCCCTAGTTGCCACACTCCGGCACCTGTTCAGGTACACTGAGGGAGAATTTAGCATGGCCATTGCATCTAACCAGCACGTCTTTCAGATTGCGGGAGTAAACCAGAGCACCCAGACAGATAATGTGCAGACTCCGCACAGACAGTGACCCAAGCTGGGAATCAAACTTAGGTCCCTGCCGCTGTGAGACAGCAGTGCTAACCACTGTGCCACCATGCCGCAGTTAAACTAAACATTCTAGATTTTAAGAAATCTGAAGGCTCTTGTCTTATAACAAAACAAGCAAAATGATGCAAATTCCCTTTGAAGTATCATTCCTGCCATTAATCTGAAATCTCACTCTGATCTAATAGGCTTTTGCGTTAATTTACATGATTATTTTTCAGTTCTGACTTAATAGTCTTGTAGAAATTGACAAGGCATAACCATATCTTAAACCTATATTACATTACCCCATTCCTCCACTAATCATGTGTCTACGATTCATTTCACCCACTTCCACTTTGCTGCCTTTCCCCACTTTTGCTCTCTCTGTCTCATGGGGAGTTGTGTGTCCTGGGCAGTGAGTTATGTATATTCAAGCAGTGCATCACAGGAATCTTGTTAAGCTTTACAGCTATACAGGCTGCTCTGACTGAATACTTAATCACAAAAATGAGTTGGCAGTTATGATGTACAATGTGGTTAAGCCTGGCAGTGTGTGTCTTCACCGGCAATTGAGAACTGTTGAAATTGCCATTCATCAGTGCTATCCTGACAGCTTTATATAACCTTCTGTTTTTTACTTATTTATGAAGATTAAAGGTGCCTTAAATCAACAGTTTCTCATCAGATGGATCTCTTTTCTTTTTGTAAGCTGCTAAACTTTTCATTATTTAACCAACTGACTTGAACAGCTCTTTTGCAAAGCGTAAGAAACCATTATTATTTTAAATACGCGCACAATAATTTTCCAAAGTGGGCACAGGAAGCTCTGAATGAGGCTTCAGAAACGCATTCAGAATACTTCTTCCATAACACCTGGAGGAAACTCACACAGACATGGGGAGAACGTGCAAACTCCACACAGTGACCCAAATTGGGAACTGAACCCGAATCCCTGGTGCTGTGAGGCAGCAGGGCACACTACTATTTTTTTTTAAATTAGAATATTTAGTTTAATTGCAGCATGGTGGCACAGTGGTTAGCACTGCTGCCTCACAGCACCAGACACCCAGCTTGGGTAAATGCATGGGGTTATGGGGATAGGGCCTGGGTGGGATTGAAAATGGGACATAAGCACTGGAAAGACAAGTTTGTGGCATTCTCCTTGGATGCTTGTGAGCTAACCCCAGACTTAATGAGCAGGACTTTTTTTGTTTGGTGTCAACATCCAAATCAAACGAGGGTCCTAATTTCCCCTTCCCTTCCCCCACACACTGTTAGGAGCAATTATCTAATGACAGATTTTTTTTTACAGGGCTAGTGAATTAGTGCCCAAAGAAAGCAGGCTCATCACTCTTAGGGTGGCTCTCAAAGCTGGGCAGCTAACAGTAGATTGCCCAGCACAGAAGGAGCTTTTGCCTGCCATTGTAGGAAAGGAAGAGAGAGTGGGTCCCTCTCAGCATTTTTTCAATATTTGAAATTAAGTATCACTCACAGCTGCCAGACCACCAGACTGCACCTCCACAAGAGTGGTCTATGGTCACAGCTGGGATTAAGCAGGTGTGGCTGGTAGTGGCTGGGTGGGTGGTGGCAGTGGGGGAAGGGATGGCAGTGGGAGAATGCTTCAAATTGAATACTGGCTGCCTGATCAGTCACCTCTAGGAATCTGGGGGATGGGGTTCTGGTTGGTCAACTGGAAAATTCTAGCCAACCTCTGATCGATGGCCTTAGTTAGCTTTCCAATTGCGTTCCTTACCCCATCCGGCCTCCAGGAAAATAGCCATAAGTCAAAGCAGCTGATGTCCAGACATTTCAATTTCAGCCAGTCAAGAAGATGAAACACCATCCAGGACAAAGCAGCTCACTTGATCGGCACCACATCTACAAATACCCACTCTCTCCACCACTGATGCTCAGTAGCAGCAGTGTGTAGCAATTCTGCAGTAATTCACCAAAGTTCTGTAGACAGCACCTTCCAAACCCATGACCACTTCCATCTAGAAGGACAAGTGTAGCAGATACAAGGGAACACCACCACCACCTGCAAGTTCCCCTCCAAGCCACTCATCATCCTGACCTGGAAATATATTGCCATTCCTTCACAGATGCTGGGTCAAAATCCAGGAATTCGCTCACTAATGGCATTGAGGGTCAACCCTCAACAGCACATGGACTGCAGCGATTCAAGAAGGCGGCTCACCACCACCTCAAGGACAACTAGGAATGGGTAATAAATACTGGCCAGCCAGTGACGCCCATGTCCCACAAATGAATTTTTTAAAATATTCAAGCGTGCCACATCCATTTGCACCCTGGCACCATCAACTAAATCCTGCACATTATCTCAAATGATACATTCGGTTCTGGAATAGGCTGCTCTTCCCAATTTCCATTTTGGATTTCTATTCATTGAGAGCCTTTAGTATTTAAATTTCAACGTCTAAATCCTTTCCTCTTTAAGTTCCCACAATGACATTAATAACACAATGGAACTGTTTCCAGCAGTTCTTGAATGTGTCACAGAATGCTGCCAATTAAGTGGCAACTACCTGCAGGTTGATAGATATCAGTTTTATCATCACTGCAGGAAGTTATCACATTACTGAGCAAGAACACTGACACCCAGGGAAATATTAATATCCTCATTAGAAAAGAAAAATGGTCAAAATGCAAATAGTTAACAGCAAAAACTGGCAATTTGTTTTTGCATTGAAGGAATATCATTTAATTTCTGAGAATTATTTAGAGACAAAAATTACTGATTGGCTTTTTATAGTCTTGCTTACTTATATGCCCTTCAAAACTGTGGAAACAGAAGTGACATTTTCATAAATAGAGGGCAAACAAAAGTCTTGTTTATCCAGTGGGGAGGAAGCAAAGGAGCCAGTGTTTTGTTCTACCAATTATATTTTTAACACTGTTGCCCACACGAGCCATTCAAGCTCCAGGGGAAGAAAGGCTGATAATAAATACAGAAAATGCTAGAAAAATTCAGCAGGACTGACAGCAGCTGTGGAGGTAGAAACTAGAGTTAACGTTTCGAGTCCGTTTGACTCTTCTTCAGAGCTGATTTTATTTCGGGGCAAATCCTGCTGGCAAGCAATAATACAGGAAGCTCGGATGCTTCGGACAGCTGAAGATGACAAACTACTGATGGTAAATTTTGTGGTACGACATTTAAGTGTACTGCGGGGTGGGGGGGTGGGGGGGATGCAGCGGGCCGGTAGATTTCAGTCCCGGGCCGGCTAATGGGAATTAAATAGTATTTAAATAAGGGCCTGCACAACGTATGCAGCTCCATGCTGATTTCTGGTGTGGAGCTGCTAGCACTGTAATCTGGCGCTGGGAGACACGGGTCCGCAGGCACGGACACCCAGCACAAATCGGACACCGTTGAAGTCTCCTGGCCCACTGCACTAAAAAAGCAGCACTGCGCAATGGGAAAATTCACTGTCTCTTCCATTCTTTTGCTGTATTCAGTCATGGTATGTGGGTGTCATTAACCAGGCTTGTGTTTATTACTCATCAACCTTTTGAGGATGTGGGCGAAGAATAGACAAGCGTAAAGCAAATTTATTTGCTGAGTCTTTATTTATTAAAAGTGCTGGACTATCAGTCATGTCCTGGCTCTCTGGCAGTTGTCTATTCTTTCCTTCTGACCCACTTCTCATGTTCTCATGTCTCCCTTTACATTTAGCTTTCAGAATGACAACCTTTCCTCATGATAGTGTATAAGCTGCAATGATTCTGGAGACTCTGGCTGGATTGTATTACAGAACTCCACCCAAATTATTCAGGCACATAAATAAGTATTTTACATGTCTATAGCCTTCCATATCACACTTCCTTGAGGCACACAGGCTTAATTATGTTCGTTGTGCATTTCTGCCTGCAAAAGCGCTACTTGCATGATTGCATCAGATTGCAGATGATTTAACCTAGAACAACACTTTATCATCCAGGTTCAAAGATTATCAATGTTTACAGCACAGAAAGAAGCCATTCAGCCCACCATGTCCACACCGGCCAAAAAAGATCTGACTACACCAACCCCATTTTCCAGTCCTTGGCCCATAGCCCTGGAGGTTACAGCAGCACAAATGAATAGATAAATACTTCTTAAATGCTACAAGAGTTTCTAACTCAATCACCCTTTCAGGCAGGGAGTTCCAGATTCCCATCACCCTCAGGATGAAAAAGTTTCTCCTCAACTCCTCTCTTAAGGCTTATAATAATTACCTTAAATCTATGTCTCCATTATTGTCGAATAGAGAAAGTGCCTTCCTGTCCCCCTTATCTACAACCCTCATAATGGAGCTCCAAACCATGAAGGCTGGTACGTAGCTTGAAGAAAGGATACAAACACTCTTATTATTTATTCAGGGGATGTGGCCAGTACTGTCAAGGCCAAAATTCATTTGCCATCAGTCAGTGAGCTGGCTTCTTCAGCCACTGTAATACACGAGGTGAAGATACTTCCACAGTGCTGAGAGTTAGAATTCCGGGATGTGGTCCCAGTGATGATGAAAGAATGACATGTATTTCCAAATCGGGATGCAACTGAGACTTGAGAGGGGTAATAGGAGATTCAATATCTTATGAAACCTAAGACAGAGAATTTGAGAAGAACTGGCAGCTAACATAACAAGGAATCCAAAAGCCTTGTATAGTCATATAGAGAGCAAAAGGACGGCAAGAGGAGTGGGGCTGATTAGGAGCCATAAAAGGGATTTTTACATGGATACGCCGGGCATGTATTAAATTAATATTAACATTCCTTGGAATAAAGGTCGAGGATGCTGCCAAAGTCATGGTGAAACATAAGGTGGTTCACGTGCTTAAAAAGTTTAAAATTGATAAGAATGAGTACTGGATAGGCTATCTGCACTTAAAATTTATGAGACAGCAGGACCAGATGAGATTTATCCCAGGACAATGAAGGAAGTGGGAGTGGAAATTGCAGAGGCACTGGTCATAACTTTGTTATCTTCCGTAGACTAAAAGATGGTGCCAGGGGACTAGAGAATTACAAGTGTTACACTCTTATTCAAAAAACGGATAAAGATAAGCTTAGCAATTATGGGCCAGTCCCTTTCAGTGGTGGGGGAAACTTCTATAAATGATAATTCAAACAAAATTAACGGTCACATGGGCAATCTCTGTTTAATTAAGGAAAGCCAACAAGGACGTAAGATCCTTCCTTCAAAATCACCTTTAAATCTGCTTGGAGAACAATATGAAGGCACAGCTAAATTATAGCGCTACAATCTATATTCACTGATGTGAAAAGGCAGAATTTAACCTTGGCAATGGGGGTCTTGTGTGCCGGTTACAGAAGCTGTGAGGGAAGGACAACCAGGTAAGGTGCCAGCATCGAGTTTCAGGACCCTAGGGATGGAAATCCCACCCCTGAAGCTGCTGGCCAAAAACTGGCAGTTCTCCATTACCCTCAGCAACACTGGAATGGTGTTTTATACCCACCAAAGGCCAAAGACCACTAGGGGATCCAAGTTAGAGAGTGAGAATGGGGTGTGTCAATGAATGGTGATTGCTGGGTGGGTGGGATTTATGAACGACAGAGTTGGAGGGTGGCTGTCAGTGGGTTCCCTCCACTCTTCCCCCTCCCCTGATGCCAGTTCGCTCAATCAGGCACTGGGTGTCCTTGAGGGAAGGATTCCCCATTCCAGAAGCCAATGTTTGGGTTTAAGGGCACCCCCCTGCCTCGCAACTCCCCCACCTGCCATTGGTTGCATATCAGCGTCAGGCAGCAGAATGAGGTCCTCTGTGGGCACGAATTGTCTTTCCAATTCCAGACTTAATCCAGCGGGAGGGAGGAAGATGCCAGGGTGTGCATCACGCACCTTCCCACCCAACTAAATCCCGCCTCCCTCTAATCATACCTCCCAGGGGAAGGCATTGAATTCCATCCTGACACTTAGTTAAGGTGCTGGGTTACTTATAATGGAGAAGCTTCTAGGTGATTGGTGTTCTCAAGTTGCCTTACAGATCATGACTGCTAGATGTTGTCATAAAGCTGTGCAGATTATTCAGCACATCATAAACACTACTCCATTTGTAAGTGTTGAATGTTTAATTCCTCGATTTGCAAATTTGATGTCAGGTTCCAAAATGTAATTTAATTTACTTTAAAAATAAATACAGAGCAAACAGTTGGAGTACAATTCGATATACTTAGCAACTAAAATCACAGAATCTCGACAGTGCAGGAGGCCATTCAGCTCATCAAGCCTGTACCAACAACAATCCCACCCAAGCCCTATCCCTGTACTCTAACACATTTACCTTGCTAGTCCCCCTGACACTAAGGGGAAATTTAGCAAGGCCAATTCCCCTAACTGCATATCTTTGGACCGTGAGAGGAAACTGGAGCACCCAAAGGAAACTCATGCAGACACAGGGAGAACATGCAAACTCCACACAGACAGTCCCCCAAGGCTGGAATCGAACCCAGGCACCATGAGGCAGCAGTGCTAACCATTATGCCACCACTAAAATGTTTCACTTATGTAACTGGCAAACATTGCTTAGTTAGCAATGTGAAATCCTTTTGTTCCACATTAGGCTTTGAAACATTTGTCAGATAGTTAGGAATAACTTTGTAAAAATCCATAATCAGTAACTTCAAAACTTGGATTACTGACAAATAGAACGTACTGCAATATTTGATAGAACCTAACAGATCAGCTTAATTCACACCTCCTGTGGCTGCATTCAAATCAAATGGTCTGAAAATTATATGGAAGAGAGATAAGGCAGATCCAGAATACTCAAAAACCCGACCCAGATTTGCAGGATTTCAATATTGAGTAAACATGGGTCAGGTGTAAAACAGATACCCGATCGAAATCCACCTCTTCCCCACTGGGAGAATCGGGCTAAAGTCTGGGCTTTGAATTGAGGAGGCTTTCCACTGGTAGGGTTCAGAAATTCATATTCAGTGAATGCTGGAGAGTCAGAAGTAAGGATAAATCTGTTACTTTCGTTACAGTAAAAAAAAACTAAATCGAGAAGAATCATCATGGAAGCTCTGTCAATATGGCATGCTGGAGGAAGAATTGGATGGGGTGGGCTGCTGACGTAAATGACAGAAAAATCACATGATCTTATTACCAATAGAATCAACAATTCCCAGGATGTTTAACAATTCAATCAATTGAGACCCTGGCACCTTTATGTAACGTGTACGGTTAAAGCCATGTTATTTTCTCATGTAAGTAGAAGGCAGAATGAATAAACTGCAGAACATTCTTGCTTTTCACTGGTCAACCACAGCTGTGACCCCATAATAATCCTCTCTCAAGCACTGTGGTGCAACAGCAACATGTTGAGAATAAACAACCTGCATTTCTATATAGTGCTTATCACATTAGAATGATGCCTTGGAGTGCTTCACAAATGTAGGAATAAAATGTCAAATGATACAACACCACAGCAACTTTTTCCAAATGCTCTCTCACTAAATTAGGACATTACTAAGATCGCGGACAGCAGATAGATATTTGCCATAACTGCACCCTCATTCATAATCAATTGTCTTTTAGCACTCTGGGTACTACAAATTACAAGAGGAAATAGAAGCACTACAGGAGGTCAAAATAGCACTTGCTATTATTTCACATTTTTAACTACATTGTACAAAAATATTGTGGTGGAGCTGAACTTGTTGAGCCCTGTATATGTTCCAAGTTTAAAGGAGGTCTATCTAACTTACCTGCTAAATTATTGCCCTCTTTTTCCCCTGGAATAAATACAATTGTCATCAGCTGCTTAACTGACATTTTGGGACACGTAAAGATTTAACAAGACATTGAAGAGAAAACTTCGGATTAAGAGTGAATAAGTTTGAGTTGTCTTACCGGCATAGAATTCAGGGCTGTATACTGCACCCACAACTGGATTTAACTTCCATCCTAAAGAGTAAAAGAAATGATTTCATATGATGTAACAATCAATAATCAGAGTGCAGAACTCCTTTAAAGAAACAAGATTGATTTATTCCTTTCATGCACAATAATGAAACACATACCACACTTCAAAAAAAGCCAAATTTGCTCTCAAAATAATTGTGAGACTGATGGAGCTCACTGTACTTTCATTCACAAACACCATACAATTTCAGCTAAGGGCAGAATGTGCTTAAGTATAACATCCAAGGTGTAAAATTTAACCGTTACAATGTTGAGTTTCATTCCTTCCAGTCTTAATTGTTGTTGGAGTCTTAAAATGTCAACATTAAAATTATGTTTTCAGCTTTTTCTTCTCCCTCTTAATCTAATCACTTTTTCCTCTTTTTATTTCTCTTTCTGTACCCGATCTGTTGCTGACTTCACCCACTAAACTTAGGACTTCCTTCTCTGACCTGGCACAGTTTATATCACAATCTTCAGTCCGATTGGTCACTCAGGTCCCAGTTGCCCAGATTCCCAGACTTTGCTGTTAACACTTGCAACATATGTGCCACAAAATATCACTGCACTTAATTTGCAAGAGAAAGCCCAACTCTAATGGCAGACCCCACTGGATTAAACTTTATTAGTGTCACAAGTAGGTTTGCATTAACACCGCAATTAAGTTACTGTGGAAGTCCCCCAGTTGCCACACTCTGGCACCTGTTCGGGTACGCTGAAGGAGAATTTCATATAACCAATGCATCTAACCAGCACCTCTTTGGACTGTGGGAGGAAACCCATGCAGACACAAGAAGAACATGCAGACAGTGACCCAAGCTGGGAATTGAATCCAGGTCCCTGGTGCTATGAGGCAGCAGTGCTAACTACTGTGCCACCATGCTGGCCAATTCCTGTCTACATAAAATTATAAAGCATTTAGCATCTAGCAACAACAACAAAATATTGTACATCTGCTTCAGACTTAAAACCTGCATCAGACATTTGACAAAGAGCCAATAAAGTTTGTTGAACTACCAGAAATTTGATGTTTAAAAATGAAAAGTAATTTCAATGCATGTTAGGCTAATAGATAGGCATGAGAAAGTTAATGGCTTCAGTGAAAATAACTGGAACCTCTCAATAATGGCTTCACTATAACCTATATGCGTACCTGCTGTTCTGCAAATGACGTATGCAGTGGAACATTCAAATTCCCAGCTCTGTGATAATAATTTTTCTTTTTAAAAGTCTGTCAAAGACTATATGCACATTTATGAGAGTATTTAGGAGGTCCAAGTTTTCAATTTGACATACTTCCTACCTTGCAATGCTGCCTCAATGTCACTGCCTTTTATTTTTTGCATTCCTATTTCACTGTAAATAATTGCATAGAGTAAGTTTGGAGAGGTTTCCTAAAGCTCCACTGTCTGTTTGGCCCCTTGAATTTGATTAAAGCCATTGCCATTTGGAAGCACCATTGATTAGTTTCCTCAGCAGAGTTTCGTGTATGAGCTATTTGAATGCATTTCATATGCTGCTCCCATTGCCATCAAAGATCTGACAGATTTCTCTCAGACTTTAAGTTACACTAATGGTCTCTCAATTTGTCCAAGAAAAAATCCTCCGAGACTCAGATCGATGTTCACAGCTGAAAGGCTGCCTCATTTTTCATCTCCTTCCCACTCCCTTCCCGATAGCTGGATCATCTAACTTTGCAGAGCCGATGTGGGGGAAGGCTTCATTTATCATGAAAATAACAGCAATTAAACTTTACTTTGTCTTGTCTATGAGCTTTGTGCTGGCCCATAACCGTGTGGGTTAATCAAGTGAATCAAATGTGGCTGTCTGTGAGCCCACAGCTCTCTCAATGCCCCAGCCTGGCACAGAAATAGAAAAGGAACATAGTCAAATTCACCACAGTGCGTACTATCTACCCAGGATTAGAGGTCAGTTGGCTAGTGCTGTCAAAACTGATAAGACTTCCCTTTCTTATCAAAACAAAGAAGGATATTAAATGAATCCATCCTTGTTACATATTTTCTAAACTTTTTAAAGCCACTGCCATAAAGTGATGGACTCTGCCTTTCTCAACAGCCGCAAATATATTTCTAAATTCATTGACAGAGTTTGTAAGTACTTGAAAAATGCACGGAATATTGTCCCATTTTCTTCCATGTAAATATTGTATGCTTCACTGAGTTTGAACACACTCAGACGTGTATTTAGAAGATATCCTTAATTTCACATGCACAATATTTTATCTTGTCTTTTAAGGGATTCTGACAGAATTCTCGGCATAATTTCCCGACGGATTCAGCAAGGTCGTTTCGAACTTGCAAAACCAAGCTGGCCACCTGCCTCACACGGCACCTAGTGGGTTGTAACCATTTTGAGGCTCTGATTTCAATGAAATCGAACTGGCAGTTGAGCTTCCTGGCCAGCTTGTCAGATTCAGGCCTGCAGCAAAGCAAGTTCAGGGGGTTAACCAGTGTGGAAGACGGGGCTGGTGGAACTTGCAGGAGCATTTCTGCTGCTTCTCATCCAATAAAAACCATTTAAATATTATCTTTTGTTCCACCCCCTCTACTCATCCCAGCTTCTTTAGCTGTATCAACAGCAAAACTGGTAGAAAAAGGCACACATTGCAATTAAGCTCCAATTGTGAAATCCAAACCATCCATATTTTGTAAAGCAAGTAAAGCTCGATTGTGAAATCCAAACCATCTGTATGTTATAAAGTAAGTAAAGTTTATTTATTAGTCACAAGTCGACTTACATTCACACTGCAATGAAGTTGTGAAAATCCTGGAGTTGACACACACTGATTGGTTACACAGAGAGAATTTAGCATGGCCAATTCACCTTGTCTACACATCTTTTGGACTGTGGAAGGAAATCCTTGCAAACTCCACACAGGCAGTAACCCAAGCAGGAATCGAAACTGGCTCCCTGGGGCTGTGACGCAGCAGTGTTAACCACTCTGCCACCATGCCGCCATGTTATATTGAACCTTGTGGCTCAAGAAAATAGGCTGGCCACCTAGAACAGGCCACGCTTCAGCTGCTCATTGGCAGGCTCCTGTGAGAACAGTAGCAATCAGGGCACAGCATTAACAGGGTGACAAATCTGCTGACTCCATTCTGAGCCCATTACCTCCCTGTCAATACCACTTTTGGCAAATTAAAATGATATCCAACATGATGGTCAGCATCTGTGGGAATACCAGATAAGGTGGCACGGTGTTGATCGTGTTCAGCAGCACAATTCTGATCAAGTGCTATTATCTAAAACATTAACCTGTCTCAGCACGAACAAAAAAACTAATTTGCAATAATATTTGAAGAAAGAATACATAGCAAAGGGTAATACTGAATCTTTAGCAAAACATATGGAGGCAACATTGCAAATGAAAATAAGGAAATTGTAAACTTACTGAATAATTACTTTATATTAGGAAACTGTAAAGGAAATGGAATAGATACCCGAATTCCAGGAAAACTAATAAAGCATAAGCAAGGAAATAAAACATTAACAAAAATAATGACATTGATGATTTGACATATCGCCAGGGCCTGGTGGTGTTTACAAGCTAAAGCTTTTAAAGGAAGTAGTTGAGGAACTTGCAAATGCTTTAAGCATAATCTTTCACAGTTCTATCAATTCAGGACATGTCCCTTTAGTTTGGAAAATTTGCAAATGTAACTCCTTGATTTAAGAAAGCTGAGAGAAAGAGGGAATTATAGACTTAGATAAACGGAAAATACGGTGGCTGCTGGAAATGTTGGCTCTACTCTCTCTCCACAGATGCTATCAGACCTGCTGAGATTTTCCAACATTTTTCTGCTGTGTGTTCCACTTGGATATTCCTCGAACGTGCAATCAACTTTCTCCCTGGACTTCTCAGGATTTTCCAGAAACAGAGTGCAGAGTCTCTCCGGGAACTCTGTCATAGTGGGAGTGGGCTCAGACAGGACATGCCCACTTGTTGTGGCACAGGCTGCTGTATTGAGTTTTGAGAATGTTACTGAATGGATGAATGAGTGAATGAGAAGGTTACTGTGTGACACCATGATTGGTGGCATAGTGGACAGTAAAGAAGGTTATCTCAAATTGCAACGGGATCTTGATCTTATGGCCAGTGGGCTGACAAATGGCAGATGGAGTTTAATTTAGACAAATGCGAGATGATACATTTTGGTAGATCAATCCAGGGCAGGACTTACTCAGTTGGTGGTATGGCGTTGGGGAGAGTTACAGAACAAAGAAAACTAGGGGACAGGTTCATAGTTTCTTGGAAGTGGAGTCACAGGTGGACAGAATGATGAAGAAGGCATTCAGCATACATTGTTTCGTTGGTCAGAACATTGAATACAGGAGTTGGGATGTCATGTTGAAGTTGTGCAAGACATTGGTAAGGCCACATTTGGAATACTGTGTACAGTTCTGGTCACTCTATTATAGAATGGATATTATTAAAGTAGAAAGAATGCAAGAGAGATTTACTAGGATGCTACCGGGATTTGATGGTTTAAGTTATAAAGAGAGGCTGGATAAACTGGGGCTGTTTACTCTGGAACATAGGAGGCTGAGGGGTGATCTAATAGAGATCTATAAAATAATGAGGGGCACACATCAGCTAGACAGTCAATATCTTTTCCAAAAGGTAGAGGAGTCTAAAATTGAGGGCATAGGTTTAAGGTCAGAGGGGAAAGGTACAAAAGGGTTCAGAGGGGCAATTTTTTCACACAGAAGGTGGTGAGTGTCTGGAACAAGCTGCCAGAGGTAGTAGTAAAGGCAGGTACAATTTTTTCTTTTAAAAACTGTCTAAAAATTTAGACAGTTACATGGGTATGATGGGTATACAGATGGGTATACCCACACAACTTTGGGCAGCACGGTAGCACAGTGGCTAGCACTGCTGCTTCACAGCTCCAGGGTCCTGGGTTCGATCCCCAGCTCGGGTCACTGTCTGTGTGGAGTTTGCACATTCTCCTCGTGTCTGTGTGGGTTTCCTCTGGGTACTCCGGTTTCCTCCCACAGTCCAAAGATGTGCGGGTTAGGTTGATTGGCCATGCTAAGAAATTACCCCTTCGTGTCCAGGGATGTGTAAGTTAGAGGGATTAGTGGGTATAATATGTAGAGATATGGGGGTAGGGCCTGGGTGGGATTGTGTTCTGTGCAGACTTGATAGGCCGAAGGGTCTCTTTCTGCACTGTAGGGTTCTATGAGATCTATGAGTTCTTTATGAGATATTGGCCAAATGGGGGCAATTGGGACTAGTTTATGAGTTTAAATAAAAAGACAGCATGGACAAGTTGGGCTGAAGAACCTGGTTTTCATGCTGTAAACCTCTATGACTCTGTGGTAGGGTGGGTAGTTAGTGGGTAAGAGGGTGGGTAACAGGGTAGGGGGCAGGTGGGTGAGATGGTAGTCTGGGGAGAGTAGTTCGGGATCGGTGCAAGTAATGGGGGTGGGGGCTCAGTTCTGTAATTACCAAGGAGTTAGCTGAGGCTTTAATTGGCCTACCATTTCCTGAGTAAATATTGCTGGACTCCTGTTTAACTCGGAGCTGGTGACTTTCGCAGAGACCTCTGCGGAGCAAGGGAAGCAACCATCAAGAGCTGAAGCTTCCTGGGAAATTTCCACACAGGCCTGACAGATAGAGAGAGAAACCTTTTTTTGCTCATCCATGACAAGGGAACATAATCAGAGTTAGGTCATTCAGGAGATAGGTTAAGAAATACCTCTTTATGTAAAGGATTCTGGAAATGTGGAACTCAATTAACAGTTGTCAATCTGAGATGGATGGATTTTTTTGCTGGACGAGGACATTGGACCAAGATGCAGATCAGTCGCGCTCTCACTGAATGGCAGAGTATGTTCGTGGGAGTGAATGAAATGTTCCTGTTTTTATGTCCCTCTATATTCCTCTCCGTGGATACTAACTGTTTTCTCTTGGCTTTTATTGCTTGCACTTGTTTTGCTTTATCCAGCAAAAGATGAATTTTCCAAATATGGTATTTGGACTGCATCAGTAAAGGGGACTAAGATCTGACATTACCCAGTTACTGAAGAAAAAATAGTTTTATGCTCACAAGTGTAAGGACTAAGTGCACTGTAAATCTCTATCACAAACACAACAGATACCCTACATGGATATACAGCAAACTAAGTGATGTTCTTATTTCTGTTCTTGTCCCAGAAATGCTATTTTTCAGATGACGAAGCTGTTGTTTCTGACTAAGATCATAGAATCCTGACAGTGCAGAAGGAAGCCATTCAGCCCACTGAGCATGCACCTACAAGAACTCCAGCCAGGCCCTCCCACTATAACCCCTGCGATGCCCTCTGACATCAAGGAGCAATTTACCATGGCCAATTCGCCTAACCCGCACATCTTTGGACTGTGGGAGGAAACCACGGCACCAGAGGAAACCCACGCAGTCATTGGAAGCCAGAATTGAATCTGGGTCCCTGGCGTTGTGAGGCAGCAATGCTGACCAGTGTTAGCAGTGCTAAAAGCAATGGGCATGTGAATCCACACGCACCACTCCATTGGATAAGGAGCAATCTTTGTTGCTCTCTATTGGGAACCACCACCAGATGAACTTAGAGTGGGGATCTAAATTTTGGTTCACAGGTTGCTTTCTGTTGCAAGATGCAAGAATTACCAGCTCCTGCTGAAAATGGCCAACTGGTGGTTTGGAAAGCAATCCACCTTGTTCATTCCTCATTTGGCCAAAGGATTTTAATAAGTCCCTTATCATATGCACAGCAATTTCTACCCTTGGCAGTATGCTCAGGCCATTTCCCTGGCCATGTTTTACTAATCCATTTGCTGGGCTTACCCTTGCTTCACAGTAGATGGGCCTGCCAGACCACATGGTCCAGCCAGCCCTTCCAACCCGAGACCAAATTGCTAATTTAAATTGATATTCAATACAACCGAAACAAAATCTCATTCCGAGCACAATAGGGTTTAATTTGAGAATGTGGCATGTTTCTATTCTGATATTTGGGATCAGCAATATATGCTGTTAATTAAAAATTGGTTCCTCACTGGTAAATTAACCTATTACTTGACATTCTCAGATGCCTGTTTTATTCACTCACAGAGTGGCTACTATCATCAATAGGCATTAACCCTGAAATTCCTTGTATCGTGATTGAAGTATGCGAAGGTCAGGCACAGTGGTTAGCACTGCTGTTTCACAGTGCCAGAGTCCTGGGTTAAATTCTAGCCTCAGGCGTCGGTCTGTATGGAGTTTACACATTCTCCCCGTGTCTGCATGCTCTGGTTTCCTTCAGGTGCTCTGGTTTCCTCCCACACTCCAAAGATGTGCGGGTTACATTGATTGGCCATGCTAAATTGCCCCTTAGTGTCAACTGGATTAGCTGGGTAAAAATGCGTGGGGCTAATGGGATAGGCCCTGGGTGGGATTGGCATTGGTGCAGGCTCAATGGGCTGAATGGCCTTCTTCTGCACCATTTCGATTCTATGATTCCCTCCAGTGTTGACCCCACCCGAGACTTCATGGTAACAATGAGAACCACATCTTGAGTAAAAGTCAGCCTGTGCTGTCAGGAAACTCAGTGCTCAACTGCTTGCAGAGTGGAGTTATTGCCCTACTCAAACTCCCGCATCGAGTCTTTGAAAGTTCAGGCAATTTGCACAGCTCGAGAACTTCCTTCTGGAGGTTGGGACATTTCTAAAACCCCCCTTGATGTAGTGCCCACAACAGAAATGGCTGATACTGAATGGGCAGGGACTCTTCATCGAGAAAATTCTGACACCTGACTCCTTTAACTCACCACTGTTGCTTTATTACAAGAGACAGGCAGAGATTGCAGCACTAATAAGAACAGCAGAGACCTGGAGAACTGGATTCTCCACTGTTGTCCTTGGGGAATTTGCCAGATTTCAGATGGAGTTATGGTGGCTGACCAACAGAACTCCAAATGAGCTGTCTTCATTATCTTAACTGTTTTCAGCATGATGCACTTTGCAAACCTTTTCTTGTGATGATGGAAGTGAAGAACCAGTGTATCATTTGCATTGCGGTAATGTGACAAGGAAGTAACATCATTAAGCATTTGGAAATGATTTACATCGTGACACCATATGCTTAAAAACAAAAAACAAACAGTACCAGATCCTTTCTCATGAAGCTGGTGCTGCTTTTAGGCACCAGTATCACTTTCCTATCATCTTGTGAACTGTTATTCAATTTTCACAGAATAGAATCATTATATTCTACAGTGCAGAAGAAGGCCATTCAGCCCATCCAACCTGCACTGACAACGATCTCACCTAGGCCCTATCCCTGTGAACCCATGTAATTACCCTGCTAATCCCCCTGACACTGAGGCGCAACTTAACATCCCCAAATAGCTTAACCTGCACATCTCTGGGCTGACTTTTACTCACGATGTGGTTCTCATCGTTACCTTGAAGTCTCAGATGGGGTCAACACTGGAGGGAATCATAGAATCGAAAGCGCAGAAGGGGGCCATTTAGCCCATCGAGCCTGCACTGACAACAATCCCACTCAGGGTCTATCCAATTAACCCCACATATTACTCAGCTAATCCCTCTGACAATAAGGGGCAATTTAGCATGGCCAGTTAAGGAGTGAGGGAGGAAACTGGAGCACTCGGAGGAAACCCATGCAGCCACGAGGTAGAACGTGTAAACTCCACATGACAGACAGTCACCTGGGACCTGAATTGAACCCGGCTCCCTGGCACTGTGAGGCAGCAGTGCTAATCACTGTGCCACCCAGCTGCTCTTAAATAGTTTAGATATAAATTCAATCAATTTGTGAAATCTGTTAATTGCCAGCCAATTCCAAACAGACACCTTACTAAACCAACAAGACTGCAACGACAGTAACGGAAAAAAATTGTTTGGATTAAATTAACAAACATGAAACAGGCATAAAATTACTGATTTCAGTACAGGCTTAGAAATCAGCCAGAACTGTGCTTTCAATGCTTGAAATGTCAGTTGTCCAGTCATTCACAGTTAGATCTGTTACCACTCTATATGTTAGATACAGGGGGAGAGGGAAAAAAAAACAAAGAACAGGGTTTTCTTCTCTGAGTTGGAGCTGTCCCATGGTAATCAAATTCTTATAACAATTTAACAAATTGGGCCGCCTATCTGCTCAAATATTATGATACTCAGGACCTACTTAGATGAAGTCCCGTCACGTTTAGATTAAAATGAGATGTTGATGTTGATTTAAAAATCAAACACCATGATCAAATTTGCATTATACAGCACCTTCAAATTGCTAAACAGTCCCAAGGCGCTTCTCAGGAACATTGAAAGGTTAAATTTTTTACACCAAGCCATACATAGAGGTAACAGAATCAGGATGCAGGGACTGGGAGTAGGGCCTAGATCCTGGTCCAGACCTTGCACAGCGTGCTCACCCCAAACTCCATAATTAATTCAATTAACAAAGGATCAAGGAATAGACTCACCATCTGATCAGGGACAGCAACCAGCAGTAGGGATCGTCAGTCCCACTGGCCAAAGGAGGAGCTGCTGATCTGGGCGTGGAGTCTGAGTAAAAAGGCCAGGTGCATTCATTCTTGTTTTTTTTTAAAATGTCAAAGACTGCAGGCAGGTCAGGAAAAGGAGGATAAGTTGCCACAGTCACATAAGATGTAATTTGTGACTCTGAGAAGAACCATTTTTGGAACAGTGCCATGTGGAAACCTGGCATTTAAATATGGATTTCCAGGAGATGCACATTGATTTGGGAAGTGACAGCATGTCCAAGGGTTTTTGGATGATGAGTTAATTACTGAATGCCGTAGCCATCCACTGATATTGTTGATACATTTAATGCCAGCATGGATGTCCCCACATCCTTTCCAGACAGGTTTACAGATTCATGAATGGGTTTTCAAATGTAAAATGAAGGTCCACCTAGAATCAAAGAATCTTACAGTGCAGAGGAGGCCATTTGGCCCATTGAGTCTGCACCGACAACAATCATGCCCGATCCTATTTCCAAAACCCCATGTATTTTTCCTGCAAATCCGCCTGACACTTCACTTTGGAACATCTACTTTATCCATACCTTTTATCATCTTGACTACCTCAATTTGATCTCCCCTCATTCTTCTAAATTTCAGAGAGTATAGGCCTAGACTGTCCAATCTCTTTTCATATGGCATATCCCTCATCTCTGGAATCAACGTAGTGAACTTCCTCTGAACTGCCTCCAATGCCACTACATCTTTGCTCAAACAAAGGGACCAAAATTGTGCACAACATGCCAAGTGTTTTGTATAGTTGCAACAGTATTTCCTTACCTTTATATTCTATTCTGTTAGCTACAGAAACAAATATTCCATTCACCTTCTTTATTATCTTCTGTATCTGCATGCTAGTTTTCTATGACTCATGAATGAGGACACCCAGATCCCTCTGCACTGGAGCACCCTGAAGTCTCTCCCCATTTAGATAAAAAGTCGCCTTCCCATTTTTTTGACCAAAATGCATGATCTCACACTTATCCACATTAAACTCCATCTGCCACATTTTGGCCCACTCTTCTAAGCTATTTATATCCATTTGTAAGGTTCTTATTTCCTCATTGCAAATTACTGTCCTGCCTATTTCTGTGTCCTCTGCAAATTTGGCTACAGAGCCTTCTATCCCTGTATCCAAGTCATTAATACAGATTGTAAAGAGCTGGGATTGTAAAGGACTGAACCCTGTGGCACCCCAATAGTTACTTCCTGTCATCCAGAATAAAACCCATTTATCCAACTCTTGTCTTCTGTCCATCAGCCAGTCACCTATCTAAGTTAATAAATTACCCCTAATCCCACGTGATCTAACCTTGTGAATTAAACTTCTGTGTGGCACATTATCAAACGCCTTCCAGAAGTCCAGATATACCACATCTACAGGATCTCCGTTACCCACTTCACTAGTTACATCTTCGAAGAATTCTAGAAAATTAGTCAAAGAGGATTTGCCCTTCATAAAACGATGCTGATTCTGATGGATAATATTTTGACTATCCAAATGTCCTGATATTGCTTCCTTGATAATTGATTCTAACATTTTCCCAACATCGCATGTTAAACTAACTGTTCTATAATTTCCCACATTTTGTCTCCCTCCTTTTTTGAAAAAGGGCATTACA